>NW_024111607.1:0-14622 GCF_003073215.2 Triticum urartu | reverse complement strand
AAGAGAGAGATCGAAGTCGAGTCTAGACCTTGCAAAACTTTTACTAACATGGCTGTGCGGCCTATGGGCCCACGTCGCCATTGGGTGGTATTAGGATCTTTTACTTCTCGATCTTTACTCTGGGATTCTGAACTCTCTTCTATTTGGGTTAAACAATTTTTACTAAAATCTAACTTTAGGTTCTCGAAAATAATTTCTCCCGGAGAGCCCTTCAGTCCAGATGATCGCTGGCTGCACTAGAAGATTTCGAAGATACTCTTTGATATTCTCTCAAGACCTTGTGCCCGTTGAGTTTGCAATTCCCTTGCACCGAAATATCCCTATGGATAAATACTTACACCTGTCGTTCTTACTTTTATTCCCAGTTGATCTTGTTATTACAAGATAACCCGAAATTCTCTATAATGTTTCGAGTATACTTTGTTCCCACTGCCTTGCAATTCTTGCCACATGAATACCCCCTACGGATAATTCCTCACACTTACTAGATATACATTCTTTCCCCGTTGTTTATGTGTTTCACTAAGTTCTTCGAAATAATATTTGATCTTCCGAAAATCCTTAGCAGCTTATTGCTCTTGAAATTCTTGCTTGCTTGCATTATGGTTAAGCCCATAAGTATAGTAATCTTATTGGCAGCCTTTGTCTCTATCATTTTGAGTCCATTGATTCAAAAATATTGCGAATGCCCGCAATCCTCAATCGGATCCTAGAATTCATCCTTTCGGCTCAAACGTCATTTTAAACGTGAGCTGGATCTCGACCAATCAGATTGCCATCGATTGTACCCCTAAGTCTATTCAACTTGTCCGTCCTTGTTCAGAGCATTTGCTCCTGATCCCATTGATTTGAAAATCATAATCCTTTGTTATTTAAACGTTGAATTATTCAAATGTTCTGTAAAATGATGCATTTGCATTCTTTCTTCCTCTGATTGGGTATCGATACTCACATCATCTCCATTGTGGATCACCATATCCACTGTTGGATTATTATCCGACAATGTCCTTCATAATTAATCACCTTGTGAGTTCTTTCTCCGATACATAATGCCTTTGGTAATTTGTATCCTCTCCTTTTGCCAACCATGCTCTGCTTTTGAGCTGGTAATATTTACTCTCAAAGCTTGTGGTATATGTTTCCACGATACCCTGACGGGTTGAACCTATGCCTTCCTTAATTTGTGTGACCTCGAAAGTTATGCGGGTTATACCCTGCTGACGCTTCGTCAGATAACTTTTCAACACTACAACTTCGAAAAGGGGAGGTAAATGTAAGGTTATGCATTGAAAAATTGGGAGTCGACCTTGAACTTTGTGTTCATGCCCATGGACACGATGTAGATCTTATGATTAAAGCTTCTCTTAAATTAATTACTCCCTTGGTATAAGTTCAGCTTATATCTGGGATCTGGCCTTTGGCAATCGTGGTTCCGACCATGATCTCCTTTAAATACCATTTCTCGTGCAAGTTTAAGCACCTGTCTTCTATAGAGCAATACCCCAGTCCAACCTCTACTTTGATCTGTCGTTGAGTATTACCCCCTGGTACCTCGAGATTGTCATGGAACCGCACAGCTTCTTATGAGTTCTTCAACAAGTGCTACATTCTCACTGACTCTAAAATTTTCATGGGCTCAGAGTTATTAAACACTCAAAGACACCGATAATTGACTGAAGTCTGCACCGCGATTAAACAAATCGTGGTAACCTTCATGACTTACGAATTTGAACTCGATCACGTCATTCCTAGCCTACTTGGCTATATCCTTGTCATGCCGATTTTAACTGTGCTACCTGGTCCTTCCTAGAGCAAAAATTTCGAGGAGAGCTAATCTTACGTTGATCTTCCTCGTCATAACAATTGTCCTTGAATGACAAGCTTGATTTCAAGTTTGTGTCGTACCTATGGTTTCAATAACTTCTCACTTCATCATTCTGTGGACTTGATGTCATCGCTAATCGGTTTACATCTTCTTGAAACCTTCTCGACAAATGTGTCGTGATCATCATCAACATTTTGACCCCTTCCAGGATATCAATTGAATTCATGATGAGAAGTACCATCCTCGCCCCTCAATGGTTTGTGTTATCACCGACCACTTTATTGCCTTCCGTTAAACACAAACTTATTGTGTTTTGTGTTATACCTTGAGATCCTTGCTATTCAGCATTTGTTCTTCTTTACCTTGGATTGTTACCACCTTCTATGTCAAGAATGTCATGGTAATTTTACCACCTCTTGATAATTCTTGATATAGTAATATCTCTCGCCTTTTGCGATCATTTCTTGGTCTCCGTGTTGTTTCTAACCGTAATACTGACAAATGGTCTGTGATGTGTAAAATCTAAACTTCTAGCAACCCTATTGCTTTGAAGTTATTGGTCTACAGTTTCATTCTAAGTCTGTTGCTTATTGAATCATCATTCGAACATTGATCGTGCTACCTAGTCCAGATTCCTGGGTGCACCCTTCTATCATTGTTCAGTTGTGTATGTTTTTCCTTGATCATACATCATCATATCATTTGATCCGACAACTGTTATCTCCTTGTTCACATAACTGTGGAAATCCATCTTTTTGGATACCTCGTTGAATTATTGCTGAGTCCATCAGCCACCTCCTCATCCTCTCCTTGGCTTAATGATGAATCCCTTCGTGTATCCAGAGTCTGACCTTTGATTGAAGACCATGTCAATGCTATCTCGAAGCATGTCTGTGGTACTCCAATTTTCAAAGAGAACATTTGAAGCCCAATGCTAAATGTTTCCTGCTCAATTACCCAAACACCAATGTATGGGTAATGTCATGAAATCCCCCCCCTTACCTAAAGGGTTTTCTACATTATATCCTGTCAAGGAAATCATGCTTTGCTTGTCCTTGGGAATGATATACCCCAAAAAAATGTGTTAAACACATTTTCCTTTCCATTGTTCTGTTTAATCTGATACATATGTTTTCCTTTCCATTGTTTGGTTTAATCTTTCTTGTGAGCTATATGATCTAAGCAGTAATATTCTCCTGCTTTTGTAAGCACCTCGTGTACAACTCTGTTAGTAAGAACCTGTTACTATTGTTGATGACATTCCGGTATCCACCGATGGACGAGAACTTTGCCTAATGGTCCGCCTAGTTCAATGAGCAGGAAAAGGGTTCTCTTCGTCCCTCGCCCTTGGTACCAAACGTTGTTGCCAACATAACTGACAGGCTACCCTCTGACAGGCCTTACTTACATGATCGTGCAAGACGTCATCACCCTTCCTACTTTTAGCCCACATGGTGGGCCCATAACCCACAGTTCCACAGGATCGAAACCTGACTCTCCTGTACACCCACTGTTCCCAAAGTTATTCCTCCCGCGTGACATCGTAGTAATTCATGAGCCACCTCCCGATGAGATCATCAATTCTGGCATCGGACACAATAATTAATCCGTTGCTTTGAAACCCCTTTCACCTTCTGGCTAGGCAACTGCGAACGATTGTCTATCCGCTTGAAACTTCTTATTGTACCGTCTTACTTTGCTCTCGATGTGTTTCATTTGTTCAACTCCAGAGATAGTCATGTGTTCATTCATGGGATAACCCCAGATGATTACCCCTTATAGCATCCTATCGTTATCGACCTGCCCCTTACCTATTCGTAAGTACGATGGAGTTCCCGAAGAAAGGATAGCCGACTTCATCATGATGACCTGGAGAAGATCAACTTAATGGATCGACCTCCTCGAGAAGAGTAACCAAGACCAACAAGACCCGTTAGGATTTCGTAACCTATTTCCTTCCCCGCACTTCCCCGCTCTTAAATCTCGGGACGAGATTTCTTGTAGTGGAGGAGAATTGTGACGCCCGGGTAATTAAGCTACAGTGATCCTCTACTAATGATGCCATGTCACCTCGATTATAGTTGCTAATCTCGAGTTAGTTCGAAACCGATTCAAATTCAAATTTAAAATATAGGCAAACAACAAAAGTTTTCAAACAATAAAACTAAAATGTCCAGGTTGTTCCAAATAATGCGTAGGTAATTATGGTGGAGAAACCACACATTTATAAAATATTTATAATACTATAAGATGAATAAAACTGTAGATAAAACAATTAAATTAAATGCCTTTTGTATTATGTAAAATACTAAACTGTTCTGTTTAGGGTAAATCTTTTTATGGCAGTGGGTTTAGTGCAATGCTAAATTTAGGAGTTGAAATTATATTTTTACAAAATTAAAATAAAACAGAAAAGAAAAAGAAATAAAAGAAAAGAGGTTACAAAAACAGAAAACCTAAACTAAAAAAAAGGAAATAGCACCCCCACTGGGCCTCCGGCCCAGCTGGCCTGCCCAACTAGGCTTTGGCCCAACTGGCCGAAACCAGTCAGACCGGCCCCACCCGGTGCCCCCCTGTAATAACCCTCACCCCCGGCAAAACCCTTAACCTAACTCCCCCCACTCCTCCCCACTCCCCATGATCCCCATCCCCCCCATGCGCGAGAATCTGGATCGGGAGGACTCCTGATCCCCCCGATCCCGTCAGCCCCCGAGCGCCGAACGTCGGCGCCGCAAGCTCCTGACGCCGCCCCACCGTCCACGCCGACTCCCCCGCGACGCCCCGGCCTGCTTCCTCTCCACACGTCGTCCCCGTCTCCTCCTAACCCCCGCGGCTGCCCGCTACAGGCTCCCTCGGTGAGGCCCCCGGCCTCTTCCTCCCCCTCGTCCCCGTCGACGCAGTCGAGCTCCACCCGCGTGCGCACGCCCGACCGCACGCCCGGCGACCTCTGGCCGCGCCCGCGCCACGTTCCCGACCGGCTAGTGCCCGCCCACGGCCCCGCGCCCTCCTGCTCGCTGCACCCGCCGCCCGACTCCGGCCACTGCACCGCGGCGCCGCTCGGAGGCCCGCGTCCTCCACCCGAAGCGCCGCCGCTTGTCGCCCCTGGCCACCGCGTGCACGCGCGCGCGCCGCCCTGCTCCTCCCTCTCCCCTATCCCTCGACCGCGACCGCGCGAGCCCCGCCGTGGCCGCGCACCGCTGCTGCCGCTGCGCCTCCCCAGCGCCCGCCCGCTGCTTCCCGGCCCCGCCGTGGCCTTGCCTCTGCCGCGACCCGCGCCTTCACCGCTCGCGGCCACGGCCGGCGCCTCGCCACGACCGCCCAGCTCTGCCATGGCCTTCGCCTTACCCCTTCCCGTCCGGCCGCGCGCTGCGCCGCTCCCTGCGCCACGCTCCTCGCCGGCGTTTGCCACTGACGTTGCCTCGCTTCCCCCTCGCTCGGGCGACGCCCGAGACCCGGCGCCCGCTAGCGCCTGTAAACCGCATCGCCCCTCTGGGCCACTGACATGGGGGCCCCAGCCCCAGAACGTTTTAATTAAAAAAAGAGAAGAAAAGAATTTTAAAAAAATATAATAATAATAAAAATAATTAATTAATTAATTAATTAAGGAATTAATTAAGTTAATTAATTATAATTAGATTAACCTAATTAACTGTTAGTTAATTAAAACAGAGTATGACGATCGGGACCCACACGTCAGTTGACTCCTGACGTCATGCTGACGTCATGCTGATGTCAGCAGACACTATTCTGGATAATGTTGATTAAATTAAATAAATAAATCCTAAAAATGATTTAAATCTTTTAAAATTAATATAAAATAAACCGTAGCTCGGATGGAAAAACTTTGTACATGAAAGTTGCTCAGAACGACGAGACGAATCCAGATACGCAGCCCGTTCGTCCGCCACACACCCCTAGCATATAAAACACACAATTTTCCCCCTCCGGTTCATCTGTCCGAAAATGCGAGACACCGGGAATACTTTCCCGGATGTTTCCCCCTTCGCCGGTATCACATAATACCGCGTTAGGGCATACCTAGCACCGCGTATTGCGCACGTCTTGCTTTGTGTTACATTTGATTGCTCTGTTATTTATTGTGTTCCCCCTCCGTTACTTCTTTCCGGTAGACCCTGAGGCCGATGCCGGTACCCCTGTGATCGACTACTTCGACGACCCCTCTCTTCTTGCAGAGCAACCAGGCAAGCCCCCCCTTTGATCACCAGATATCGCCTACTCTTTTCTCTATACTGCTTGCATTAGAGTAGTGTAGCATGTTACTGCTTTCCGTTATTCCTATCCTGATGCATAGCCTGTCCTTGCTACTACTGTTGTTACCATTACCTGCTATCCTACTGCTTAGTATAGGATGCTAGTGTTCCATCAGTGGCCCTACACTCTTGTCCGTCTGCCATGCTATACTACTGGGCCGTGATCACTTCGGGAGGTGATCACGGGCATATACTATATACTCTACATTGATACATTACCTGTGATACTGTTCGGACATGGGGGCTGAAGGGGCAGGTGGCTCCATCCCGGTAGAGGTGGGCCTGGGTTCCCGACGGCCCCCGACTGTTACTTTGAGGCGGAGCGACAGGGCAGGTTGAGACCACCTAGGAGAGAGGTGGGCCTGGCCCTGGTCGGCGTTCGCAGATACTTAACACGTTTAACGAGATCTTGGTATTTGATCTGAGTCTGGCTACTGGCCTATACGCACTAACCATCTACGCGGGGACAGTTATGGGCACTCGACGTCGTGGTATCAGCCGAAGCCTTCGTGACGTCAGCAACTGAGCGGCGCGCGCTGGATTGGACTGGAACGCCACTAGGCTAGGTCTGCTTCCGGCCGCCCACGCAACGTGCAGGTGTGCTAAGGGCGATGGGCCCAGACCCCTGGGCGCTTAGGTTTAGACCGGCGTGCTGACCTCTCTGTTGGTCTAGGTGGGGCTGCGACGTGTTGATCTTCCGAGGCCGGGCATGACCCAGGAAAGTGTGTCCGGCCAAATGGGATCGAGCGTGTTGGGGTATGTGGTGCACCCCTGCAGGGAAGTTAATCTATTCGAGTAGCCGTGATCTTCGGTAACAGGACGATTTGGAGTTGTACCTTGACCTTATGACAACTAGAACCGGATACTTAATAAAACACACCCTTCCAAGTGCCAGATACAACCGGTGATCGTTCTCTCACAGGGCGACGAGGGGAGGATCAGCGGTTAGGGTTATGCTATGCGATGCTACTTGGAGGACTTCCGTCTACTCTCTTCTACATGCTGCAAGATGGAGGTTGCCAGAAGCGTAGTCTTCGAAAGGACTAGCTATCCCCCTCTTATTCTGGCATTCTGCAGTTCAGTCCACATATGATACCCTTATTCCATTTGATACCCATGCATCATATGTAGTATAGCTCCTTGCTTGCGAGTACTTTGGATGAGTACTCACGGTTGCTTTCTCCCTCTTTTCCCCCTATCCCTTCTACCTGGTTGTCGCAACCAGATGTTGGAGCCCAGGAGCCAGACGCCACCTTCGACGACGACTCCTACTACACCGGAGGTGCCTACTACTACGTGATGCCCGCTGACGACGACCAGGAGTAGTTAGGAGGATCCCATGCAGGAGGCCTGCGCCTCTTTCGATCTGTATCCCAGTTTGTGCTAGCCTTCTTAAGGCAAACTTGTTTAACTTATGTCTGTACTCAGATATTGTTGCTTCCGCTGACTCGTCTATGATCGAGCTCTTGCATTCGAGCCCTCGAGGCCCCCTGGCTTGTAATATGATGCTTATATGACTTATTTATGTTTTAGAGTTCTGTTGTGATATCTTCCCGTGAGTCCCTGATCTTGATCGTACACATTTGCGTGCATGATTAGTGTGTGCGATTGAATCGGGGGCGTCACACTGGGCCTCTGGTTAATAGGTTAGTCCCAAAAATAATATAAAAGTGGATAATAAATCCTAATAATGTCCAAAACATTAGATAATATAGCATGGAGCAATCAAAAATAATAGATACGTTGGAGACGTATCAGATGATCATCAGTATTAGAGCATTGTCCCAGTGAGGAAAGGATGATGGAGACTATGATTCCCCCACAAGTCGGGATGAGACTCCGGACAAAAAATAAAGAAAGGAAAAAAAGAGGCCATAAAAAAGAGAAAAGGCCCAAATAAAAAAAATAAAAAATGAGAGAAAAAGAGAGAAGGGGCAATGTTACTATCCTTTACCACACTTGTGCTTCAAAGTAGCACCATGATATTAATGATAGAGAGTCTCTCATTTTGTCACTCTCATATACTAGTGGGAATTTTTCATTATAGAACTTGGCTTGTATATTCCAATGATAGGCTTCCTCAAAATGCCCTAGGTCTTCCTGAGCAAGCAAGTTGGATGCACACCCACTTAGTTTATTTTGTTGAGCTTTCATATACTTATAGCTCTAGTGCATCCGTTGCATGACAATCCCTACTCACTCACATTGATATCTATTGATGGGCATCTCCATAGCCCGTTGATACGCCTAGTTGATGTGAGACTATCTTCTCCTTTTTGTCTTCTCCACAACCACCATTCTATTCCACCTATAGTGCTATGTCCATGGCTACGCTCATGTATTACGTGAAAGACCAAGGAGACTTGGACCCTACGTCAAGAAAGAAAAGAGGAGGCCACGAGGTAGGGGCGCGCCTCACCCCCCCCCCGGCGCGCCCTCCACCCTCGTGGGCCCCCTGTTGCTCCACCGACGTACTCCTTCCTCCTATATATACCTACGTACCCCCAAACGATCAGATACGGAGCCAAACCTAATTCCACCGCCGTAACTTCTGTATCCACGAGATCCCATCTTGGGGCCTGTTCCGGAGCTCCGCCGGAGGGGGCATCCATCACGGAGGGCTTCTACATCAACACCATAGCCTCTCCGATGAAGTGTGAGTAGTTTACCTCAGACCTTCGGGTCCATAGTTATTAGCTAGATGGCTTCTTCTCTCTTTTTGGATCTCAATACAATGTTCTCCCCCTCTCTGTGGAGATCTATTCGATGTAATCTTTTTGCGGTGTGTTTGTTGAGACCGATGAATTGTGGGTTTATGATCAAGTATCTATGAACAATATTTGAATCTTCTCTGAATTCTTTTATGTATGATTGGTTATCTTTGCAAGTCTCTTCGAATTATCAGTTTGGTTTGGCCTACTAGATTGATCTTTCTTGCAATGGGAGAAGTGCTTAGCTTTGGGTTCAATCTTGCGGTGTCCTTTCCCAGTGACAGTAGGGGCAGCAAGGCACGTATTGTATTGTTGCCATCGAGGATAACAAGATGGGTTTTATATCATATTGCATGAGTTTATCCCTCTACATCATGTCATCTTGCTTAAGGCGTTACTCTGTTTTCATGAACTTAATACTCTAGATGCATGCTGGATAGCGGTCGATGAGTGGAGTAATAGTAGTAGATGCAGGCAGGAGTCGGTCTACTTGTCTCGGACGTGATGCCTATATACATGATCATACCTAGATATTCTCATAACTATGCTCAATTCTGTCAATTGCTCAACAGTATATCGTTCACCCACGTTAAAATACTTATGCTCTTGAGAGAAGCCACTAGTGAAACTATGGCCCCGGTGACCGTGAAGGGATTGACAACCCCTTATCCGCGTTGGTTGCGAGGAGTTTATTTGTTTGTGCGGGTAGCTAGGGACTCGCGTGCACCTCCTACTGGATTGATATCTTGGTTCTCAAAAACTGAGGGAAATACTTAAGATAATTATAGCTTTTTTTTGTTGGCATCATCATCCTTTCCTGTTCAAGGATATCCAACCGCAGTGCCTCTAAGAGGTAGCACCTCCAATGGCCTTTGGGTCGTGAGGTGTGGAGGATCTCGCCCAACCCCCCTCCCCCCCCTCCGGCGGGACGAACGCCGATGCAGTTTTTGTTAGGTTCAATATCTTGGTTGGGGCTTTGTGGCGGTGGCGATATCCCTTAGTAGGGATAATGTCTTCACATCCGATCCTATCTCGATGGTTTGTGTAGCATAGGCGAAGAGCATGTGGAGGTGTGTCACCGTTGAATATCGCGGAATTTGATAAGTATTGGTATTCAGTGGATCTATTTGTATCCAGTTTTCGATCGTCTTCGTTCGTGTGGCTACAGGTTTGATCTTTTCGATCTACGTCTCTCTTCATCGTTGATGGTTGCTGCTCTAATGCGTTGGTCCTTTGGGGCCTTAGCACGATGACTTTCCGACTGTCTACTACAACAAGGTTTGCCCGACTCCGGTGCGGAAGGGGCGATGATGGTGGAGCGCCTTCGGCTCGCTCCAGTATTTGCAGTCGTCGCTATGTGGTCCATGGACCTGGTAGTAATTTTATTACCTCTAGTCTTCTTTGTACTATCATGATTGATTAGGAATAGATCGAAAAGTTCTCTCGCAAAAAAGAAAAAGTAACGAAATTCAGTTTGCTCCCATTCACCTGACCTATGGTCAAATGAATGGAAAACATATTGAGAGCACTAACCGAAATAGTTGGAAGTGGCGTCATCTGGTGAATGGAAAACATATTGAGAGCATTAACCGAAATAGTTGGAAGTGGCGTCATCTACAACAGAAGTATATGTCAACTATTGTTGAACTTGGAGGTCAAATAAATCCAAAAGTGATAGAAAAATATCAAAGATTACATTGGACAGACGTGATCTGGGAAAAGGATCTCTGTTCTCTAACGCCCACCTACAATTATAGTCAGACTTTTTGTTTGTTTTAAAATAGCTAACCACTCATACCGAGTGTGACATAAACAGGATGTTAGAATCAAGATAGAAAGAAAGTTGCATTTTCAAAATTCTGTTGGACTAATTTTGCTAAAGTGCAGACCATCATGCATACTTGGTGACGGTGAACACGTGGAATAATTCGGTACAGTGTCCAAGTACCAACAACGCATTTCCTATGATGACCTCAAGCAAATAATTGAGAAATCTTAACTATAAACTGAAATTTCAATCCACAAGATCAAGACAAAATAAAACACAGCACTAGAAAATAAAAGGGAACGATCTAGTGATGATAGGAGACAGATTTTAAAGATCGTACTGAACAATTTGCAGCGGCCAAAGACTGGAAGGTGAGTTTTAGGTTCTGCGGTGAGGAAGAAGAGGGTTCGAGATTCTATTGGGAACCACTCTTTTCTCTACGAAGGTGATCACGTGTTCATAATAAACATATAAGGATTAAAAAACACATAATAAGCATCCGACGAAGTGCACCAGAGCCGCCCACACCCCCTGCCAAATCTGCCCCGAGCCAATTACCTTTCTGCTGCCTCATCCTGCATAGGATGGGAAGTCGGGAATGAGGGTGAGGTGGTACGAGAAGAGGACATGGGTGAGGAATAGCTGAGGAGGGGCAAGATATTGGAGAAGTCAATCGCGTCGCAACACCACCAGACCTTCTCCTACCATTCAGAGTGCGGTATCAAGAGCATAGCGACCCGTCGGTGCTCCAGCAGGTTGACTTGAACATTCTGGGGCAGAAGATGGGGGCGGTTGAACTCTGACTGTGATAGAGAGGGTACCCTCATCGGGCACTGATGTCGTCAGATCTGGCACCATGGAGGGGCCTATTGAGTTGGGAAGAGTGGATGTGTTATTATATTGAGTAGCATTTGCGGGTAATTTCGTCACATTTTCAATGCCATCTAACCCGTTTGTTTTAGATCTGATGGTTCAGATTGCTAGGAGGCAGGCACATCATCAATTATGTTTTTATAGGAGTATTTATTTAAAATAATTTGAAATGTAGAAAAAAACAAATAAATAAATAGAAAAATCAAACGAAATGAACAAACATGTGTCTCGCCAGCTACTAGATCGACCCACTATGGAGTCTGCTTGAGGGGATGGCTTTTCGCGACCATAACAAGCTCTCGCGTCACACGCATCACCAGTGGGCCGGCCCATTCGCAGAGTTATTCTCTTGTTGCGGTTTAATCGCTGCATGTTCGCTGCTGCTTGAGTTTTCTCTGGGTCTTTTTTCTTGTTTTCTTTTTTTTTCTTTGGTCCTTTTTATTTTTTCAATGGTTTTATTTATTCTTTCATATAACTTCCTTTTTCTTTGTTTTTCCTTTTCTCATTGTTTTTTCTTATTTTCCTTCGGTTTCTTTTTATTCTTTGGTGTAATTATTTTTCTTTGTTTTTCTTTGATATAACTTCTCTTTTCTTTGTTTTTCTTTGATATAACTTCTCTTTTCTTTGTTTTCTTATTTTCTTTTTTTGGGTCTTTTTGTTTTTTCAGGGTTTTCAATTTTTTTCCTTTTTTATCGACTTTCATTGTTTTTTCATTCTTTTTTAGACTTGTTTCCTCGGTTTTCATTGTTTTTATCATTTTTCTTTCTTTCTTTTGGTTTTTCTTCTAAGTGGAACGGGATGATCCATGGCTAGAAAAAAAAGGGAACCTATCCAGTGATTACAGTACGCACGAATAATTTTGGACAGATTTACAGCAAACAGGAACGCTGTAAAATCAAAGAGTCCTAACCGGAATTAATTTTCAGTTCTTTGTGGTAAACTTGTGATCGTTCAGTTTTTTTCTTTTCAAGATTTTGTAATGTTTTTTTAGAATCATTGAGATTCCGTAATCATTCAGTTTTTCTTTGAGGGGTTGTAATTGTTCAGTTGGCAATGAAGGCTTAAGGCATTGTGGGTGGGCCCTCGTTTACGTGCCCAGGCCCACTTATCATTGTACAGATGACGATGATGTTTCTGTGTGGGTTGGTCTGTCCGTCGATGCTTAATCTAGTTTGATGTCGATGCAGTATTAATGGGCATTGAACTATTTAATTATGCCATTTATGATGTTAATGTGATATCTAAATCGAATTATGCAATTAACTGGTTTAAATGTGTGTTTCAAATGAGTTTGCGTACAAGATTTTGTGTTCATTTTTTTTTTTGAATGACTAAGTTGGGGATATGCTACATGAAGAAAAGTTTAGTCCCATAACGAAAAAATAGGGAATCCCCTAGAGATGCTCTTAGCGAGCGAGCGTCTACACAAGGTGATGGGTATTGATCCCCTCCACTTGATGAGCGAGGGATGTCAAGTTACCTAGTCGACGAGTTGGCTGACCCCCTTTATTCCCAAGGAGTGCGCTATCCCCTGCATGCATCGGCTAAATCCGGTCGAAATCGGCACCGCTAGCCGCATCTTCTTCCAGCAGGCACGCATGCATGCGCGGTTCAGGATGCGACGCCTGTGGCTCCAGCGGCTCCCTGGCACAACTTGCTCTGCATCATCTTGCATGCACATCCACGATTTGCAAGCTAGCTAGCCAGAGGATCGAAAGGTGAGCTGTGACTCCTGGATTTGAGATAAAATGCGGACACAATGTCATGGAGCAACAAGGCGCTGCGTGTACGTACGTACGTACGTTGGCGCTCCCGGCTGAGAGAAGTGGAGTTCGATCTTGGTCGACTTCTCAGCCCTACTGTGGCCACCACATGTTCTTGTCGGAAAGCTGTAGTGAGCCTCCCGTACCACGCACGGTTCTCATCGCTAGCTAGTGCGTGATATTCTCTTTCTCTGTGTAAAAAGGAAGGAAAAAGGAGGCGGATTACTGATCGATCGTGGCATCTAGTTCCTAGTACTTACTAGTTCGCCTAGATTATTTTTGTTTCTTCAGATCATATAGGAAGTGCACTGCACGATGTACGCGCTATGCCTGACCGACCTAACAAGTGCAGCCGCCAAGACAGATCAGGACCGTTCTTTCTTCCACAAGAACAGAACAGTGCAAATCCACGATTTTAGCTCGACAGCTAGAATGCTTCTCGCTAGAAAGCACAGGAGGACGGTGTACGTGCATGACAGGCGGAAAGGCGGGCGGCAAGAAGTACGGCCAAGTTCACAGCACAGGCCATGAATAGAATGCACGATGGAGGCAAAGATGAAGCCCTCCCTATCAGTGTCGGGAAAAGGATCCCTTTCGTGCCTACAAAGGCGCATCCACTAAGGACATTTTCATTTCCCCCCGACTGGCCTTCCCGGCGCCTTCCATAGTTCATCATTCGTAAGTCTCATAAATATTGCGCGCGCCTACAAATCCAAGGTCACTAGCTCAGCTCGCACATGCGACCCACGCACAAGAAACTGTCTTTCGCTTTCCTTCTACACCCCCGCGGTTTTACTTGGACAAGTGCAAGAGCATCCGCAGCTGAACTAGCCAAATTTGGATTCTCAAACGCCCGCGAACACGACCGGTCAACTCTTGATTTTTCTAATCTACATCTGAATACCTTATAATAGAAATCTTAAATCCATACAAAAGCATGTAAATAAAAAAATTCACATACTATGTAGATCAACTACCCTAGTCCTTGTCGAAGATGTCCACTATCTTCGTGCCCGTGGCGACGCTGGAGAGCATGGAAAGAGCGGCGGACTGGGAGAGAGGAGGTGGATGGGCTCCGGCTGGCGGCACGGAGAGGGAGGAGGTGGATGGGCCAGGGTTGGGGACGCCAGACGGCTTAAATAGCGGATTTGGTCTCGGACGGCGAGCCAGACCGGCGCCACGCTGCGTTCACACCCTCCACCGGAGGAGACGATCATCAAACCTTCGGGTTTTCAGGCTATTCGGCATGGACCCGCCGTCAGTCCGACGTGCGGACGCGTCCAGGCACACCATATTTGTTCCATATTTGGGTTGGATATGAGGGATGTCGGTCAGCACAGGAGTTTGAGGCGCCCATCTAAGTTAAATTTTTGTGACCGGGCCATCCTCCCGGGTGTTCAAAACGGGTTTG
>NW_024111606.1:0-9979 GCF_003073215.2 Triticum urartu | reverse complement strand
AGAACATGGTGCTACTCTGAAGCACAAGTGTGGTAAAAGGATAGTAACATCACCCCTTCTCTCTTTTTCTCTCATTATTTTATTTTATTTTTTTGGTGGGCTTCTTTGGCCTCTTTTATTTTGATAACCTCACATGGGACAATGTTCTAATAATGATGATCATCACACTTTTATTTACTTACAACTCAATATTACAACTCGATACTAGAACAAAATATGACTCTATATGAATGCCTCCGGCGGTGTACCGGGATGTGCATGATCTAGCATAGCAATGACATCAAAAAACGGACAAGCCATGAAAATATCATGCTAGCTATCTTACGATCATGCAAAGCAATATGACAATGAATGCTCAAGTCATGTATATGATGATGATGGAAGTTGCATGGCAATATATCTGGAATGGCTATGGAAATGCCATAATAGGTAGGTATGGTGGCTGTTTTGAGGAAGATATAAGGAGGCTTATGTGTGATAGAGCGTATCATATCACGGGGTTTGGATGCACCAGCGAAGTTTGCACCGACTCTCAAGGTGAGAAAGGGCAATGCACGGTACCGAAGAGGCTAGCAATGATGGAAGGGTGAGAGTGCGTATAATCCATGGACTCAACATTAGTCATAAAGAACTCACATACTTATTGCAAAAATCTATTAGTCATCGAAACAAAGTACTACGCGCATGCTCCTAGGGGGATAGATTGGTAGGAAAAGACCATCGCTCATCCCCGACCGCCACTCATAAGGAAGACAATCAATAAATACCTCATGCTCCAACTTCGTTACATAACGGTTCACCATACGTGCATGCTACGGGAATCACAAACTTCAACACAAGTATTTCTACAATCCACAACTACCCACTAGCATGACTCTAATATCACCATCTTTATATCGCAAAACTATTGCAAGGAATCAAACATATCATATTCAGTGATCTACAAGTTTTATGTAGGATTTTATGACTAACCATGTGAATGACCAGTTCCTGTCATCTCTCTAAATAGATATAAGTGAAGCAAGAGAGTTTAATTCTTTCTACAAAAGATATGCCCACGCTCTAACAAATATAAGTGAAGCAAAAGAGCATTCTACAAATGGCGGTTTTCTATGTGAAGAGAAACAGGCAATCCAAACTTCAAATGATATAAGTGAAGCACATGAAGCATTCTATAAAGCCATACTCAAAAGATATAAGTGAAGTGCAAAGAGCATTCTATAAATCAACCAGGACTATCTCATACCAGCATGGTGCATAAAAGTAAAGTGAAAACTAAATGCAAAAGACACTCCAAGATTTGCACATATCACATGAACGAAATGAATCCGAAAACATACCGATACTTGTTCAAGAAAGATGGGATGCCTTCCGGGGCATCTCCAAGCTTAGACGCTTGAGTCTCCTTGAATATTTACTTGGGGTGCCTTGGGCATCCCCAAGCTTGAGCTCTTGCCTCTCCTCCTTCTACTCACATCGAGACCTCCTCGATCTTCGAACACTTCGTCCACACAAAACTCAACAGAAAACTCGGTAAGATCCATTAATATAATAAAGCAAATCACTACTCTAAGTGTTGGTGAACGTAGTAATTTCAAAAAATTCCTACGCACACGCAAGATCATGGTGATGCATAGCAACGAGAGGGGAGAGTGTTGTCTACGTACCCACGCAGACCGACTGCGGAAGCGTTGACGCAACATAGAGGAAGTAGTCGTACGTCTTCCCGATCCAACCGATCCAAGCACCGTTACTCCGGCACCTCCGAGTTCTTAGCACACGTACAGCTCGATGATGATCCCCGGGCTCCGATCCAGCAAAGCGTCGGGGAGGAGTTCTGTCTGCACGACGGCATGGTGACGATCTTGATGTTCTACCGTCGCAGGGCTTCGCCTAAGCACCGCTACAATATAATCGAGGTGGAATATGGTGGCAGGGGGCACCGCACACGGCTAAGGAATGATCTCAAGGATCAACTTGTGTGTCCTAGGGTGCCCCTGCCTCCGTATATAAAGGAGCCAAGGGGGAGGCGCCGGCCAGGAGGAGGGCGCAGGAGGAGTCCTACTCCTACCGGGAGTAGGACTCCCCCCCCAATCCTAGTTGGACTAGGATTCCCGAGGGGGAAAGAGAGAGAGGGGCCGGCCACCTCTCCTAGTCCTAATAGGACTTAGGGGAGGGGGAAGGCCGCGCAGCCACCTTGGGCTGCCCCTTTCCCCTTTCCACTAAAGCCCATTAAGGCCCATATGGCTCCCGGGGGGTTCCGGTAACCTCCCGGTACTCCGGTAAAATCCCGATTTCACCCGGAACACTTCCGATATCCAAACATAGGCTTCCAATATATCAATCTTTATGTCTCGACCATTTCGAGACTCCTCATCATGTCCGTGATCACATCCGGGACTCCGAACAACCTTCGGTACATCAAAATGCATAAAACTCATAATAACTGTCATCGTAACGTTTAAGCGTGCGGACCCTACGGTTCGAGAACAATGTAGACATGACTGAGACACATCTCCGGTCAATAACCAATAGCGGGACCTGGATGCCCATATTGGCTCCTACATATTCTACGAAGATCTTTATCGGTCAGACCGCATAACAACATACGTTGTTCCCTTTGTCATCGGTATGTTACTTGCCCGAGATTCGATCGTCGGTATCCAATACCTAGTTCAATCTCGTTACTGGCAAGTCTCTTTACTCGTTCGTAATACATCATCCCGCAACTAACTTATTAGTTGCAATGCTTGCAAGGCTTATGTGATGTGCATTACCGAGAGGGCCCAGAGATACCTCTCCGACAATCGGAGTGACAAATCCTATTCTCGAAATACGCCAACCCAACATCTACCATTGGAGACACCTGTAGAGCTCCTTTATAATCACCCAGTTACGTTGTGACGTTTGGTAGCACACAAAGTGTTCTCCGGTAAACGGGAGTTGCATAATCTCATAGTCATAGGAACATGTATAAGTCATGAAGAAAGCAATAGCAACATACTAAACGATCGGGTGCTAAGCTAATAGAATGGGTCATGTCAATCGGATCATTCAACTAATGATGTGATCCCGTTAATCAAATAACAACTCTTTGTCCATGGTTAGGAAACATAACCATCTTTGATTAACGAGCTAGTCAAGTAGAGGCATACTAGTGACACTCTGTTTGTCTATGTATTCACACATGTATTATGTTTCCGGTTAATACAATTCTAGCATGAATAATAAACATTTATCATGATATAAGGAAATAAATAATAACTTTATTATTGCCTCTGGCATATTCCTTCACTAAGTACTGTTTCAAACCAATTCATATTTTGTCTTTTCATTGTAGCTACTGTAATATAACTCTTCCATGGCTTAATCCACTGATAGAAATTGATAGTTTCATCAAAACAAGCAAACTATGCATCAAAAACAGAATCTGTCTTAAACAGGACAGTCTGTAGTAATCTGAACATTCACCATACTTATGGTACTCCAAAAATTCTGAAACAATTAGGAAAAATAAAACAATTTGTATAGAAAGACAGTGCAAAAAGTTCAGAACCGTTTGACTTTCCAGTAAAAAATGTAAAATCACGCACTACAGCCAAAGTTTCTGTTTGCACCGCACAAACCAACAAGCAATGTAAACATCCTAAAGGCAAACCTTGGCACATTATTTTTATAATACAATGGAATTGTACAAGGGGATAATTATTTTTGTTGAAAAGTTTCTGTAATCAAGATTCACAAAGTTTCCGTGAGCATGAACAAAGTTCAAGGAGCTCCCCCACTTCAACAATGCTTGTCTTTCTCACTTTCACTTTCCTTTTTTAAAAGTTTTGGGTTCCCCTCTATATTTTTTTGTTTTTAAACTTTATAAAAGCACTCAACAGAAATAAATGACTCTCTAAAACTTTCGGGTTGTCTCCCTGGCAACGCTTTTTTTAAAGCCATTAAGCTAGGCATATAGTGCTCAAGTAATGGATCCACCCGGATCCCAACGGTATATCAAAGCCAATTTTAATTAACAATGATTGTGATTTAGTAGTGAGCACAAAGCAACATATATCAAGCAATGACGAAGTCTAACTCTCTTCCTATGCATCGGCATGTCATAAAAGAACAATTCATGCACACATAGTAAGGCCAATGCATAGTATAAATAGTTTCTTGCAATTTTATCGTGTTGGAAACATGGAGAGGCGGAGATGTAGTTCCTCTGTCATAATAATTGCAAGTAGGAGCAGCAAGCACATGCATATTATATCTATCAAAATCATCATGTGTAGTAGTGAAACACAACCCATCAATATAATCCTTAATAAGGCGATATAGTGTAGTCGGGAGAATTCAAAAAGATAATAGGACTATCATGCGTGGGTGCAATAGCAACAATTTCATGTTTAACATAAGGAACTATAGCAAGTTCATCTCCATAAGCATAATTCATATTGGCATCTTGGCCACAAGCATAGCAAGCATCATCAAAAAGGGATATTTCAAAAGAATCAACGAGATCATAACAATCATCATAGCAATCATCCTTCGGTAAGCATGAAGGGAAATTAAACAATGTATGAGTTGAAGAGTTACTCTCATTAGAAGGTGGGGACGGGTGATCAATCCGCTCTTCCTCCTTTTGTTCTTCGCTCTCCTCCTCATCTTTTTCATCCAATGAGCTCACAATGTCATTAATTTCTTCTTCCATAGACTCCTGCAAAATATTAGTCTCTTCTTGGACAGCGGAGGAGTCCTCAATATATGGTTTAATATAAGGATTAGAAGCATAATTATCATAGCAATATTTAAGTATGGCCAAATTTTCAGATTTGTAGAGAGTAGTATCACACTCTTCAATAAAAGAAGCAATTTCACAAGTACCCCTAAAAGCAACAAATTCTTCAATTTGTTGAACATCATAGTAATTATAAACACCCTTAGTATACGAAGATACGATTCCATTATCACTAAATCCACATTGGTAAGGAAGGTGTTTCTTAGGGTCTTTAGAACAACAAGTACAATCATATATTTCACATAAATTCCAAGCATAGCACTGCAAACGATGAATTTGATCCAGTAAAAGTTTCCCTTTTTCAGATATGCGGTGTCGCACATAACAAGCATGCTCATCTAAAGATTTTGCCCTCAACTAAGCTAGTTGGGGTTTCAGCCCGAGCACATAGGGATCAAAGATGATCCAAGTAAAAAGCTTCAGTAGTGTGATAGATTTTGAGTGGTTCTTCAACCATTGGTTCAGTAGGTACCACTATTTTTTGGTATTTTGCGTTTCCTACCCATAACTAAAGATAGAAAACAAGAGCACAAATAAAAATTACTTAGTGATAAAGCAAACAAGCACACACGAGAATATTCACCCCATGCTATAACTCCCCGGCAACGGCGCCAGAAAAAGGTCTTGATAACCCACAAGTATAGGGGATCACAACAGTTTTCGATAAGTAAGAGTGTCGAACCAACGAGGAGCTAAAGGTAGAACAAATATTCCCTCAAGTTCTATCGACCACCGATACAACTCTACGCATGCTTGACGTTCGCTTTACCTAGAACAAGTATGAAACTAGAAGTACTTTGTAGGGTTGTTGTTGGATAGGTTTGCAAGATAATAAAGAGCGCGTAAATAAAAAGTAGGGGCTGTTTAGATAAAGAAGCAATAAAGTAGTATAGCGAGTGTGGAAAAGTGGTGGTAGGAGTTGTGAAATTGTCCCTAAGCAATTGACTACTTTACTAGACCGATAGCAAGTTTTATGTGGGAGAGGCCACTGCTAGCATGTCATCCCTGAACTTGGAATTCTATGCACTTATGATTGGAACTATTAGCAAGCATCCGCAACTACTAACGTTCATTAAGGTAAAACCCAACCATAGCATTAAGATATATTGGTCCCCCTTCAATCCCATATGCATCAATTTCTATGCTAGGTTGAAGCTTCTGTCACTCTTGCCCTCCAATACATAGTCCTATCAACATACAACTAACCCTATGGTGTGATCCACGCGCGCGCTCATATGATGGGCACCAAAGGACAACAACATAACCACAAGCAAATTAAACCAATCATAGCAATTCACCAATTACCGATAGGACAACGAAAATCTACTCAGACATCATAGGATGGCAACACATCATTGGATAATAATATGAAGCATAAAGCACCATGTTCAAGTAGAGGGTACAGCGGGTTGCGGGAGAGTGGACCGCTGTAGATAGATGGGGGAAGGTGATGGAGATGTTGGTGAAGATGACAGAGGTGTTGGTGTAGATTGCGGTGACGATGATGGCCCCGGCGGCGTTCCGGCCACCGGGAGAGAGGGGGAGAGAGCCCTTCTTCTTCTTCTTCTTTGACCTTCTCCCTAGATGGGAGAAGGGTTTCCCCTCTGGTCCATGGCCTCCATGGCATGGGAGGGGCGAGAGCCCTCCGAGATTGGATCTGTCTCTCTGTCTCTCTCTGTTTCTGCGTTCCCTGATTCTGCCCTTTCACCGTTTCTTATATTCCCGGAGATCCGTAACTCCGATTGGGCTGAAATTTGAACACGATTTCTATCGATATTGGCTTTCTTGCGGCAAAGAAGGGCACCAACCGCCTTACGGGGTGTCCATAAGGTGCCCTTAGGGGCACGCCCCCCCCCTGGGGCGCGCCCCCTGCCTCGTGGCCCTCGAGCATCGTCTCGCGTTGATTCCACTTCCCAAGATTCAATATATCCAAAAAATCTCCATCAGTTTTTTTCCATTTTGGACTCCGTTTGATATGGATTTCTACGAAACAAAAAACATGCAACAAACAGGGAAGTGGCACTTGGGCACTGGATCAATATGTTAGTCCAAAAATAGTATAAAAGTTGCCAAAAGTTATATTAAAAGTTGTAGAATATTGGCATGGAATAATCAAAATTATAGATGTGACAAAGACGTATCAAGCCTCATATTTCTTCTCCGATATTTGAGTTTTGTTTGGCCAACTTGATCTAGTTATCTTGCAATGGGAGGAGGTGCTTTGTGATGGGTTCGGTCTTACGGTGCTTGATCCCAGTGACAGAAGGGGAACCGACACGTATGTATCGTTGCTATTAAGGATAACAAGATGGGGTCTATTTCTACATAAATAGATCTTGTCTACATCATGTCATCGTTCTTATTGAATTATTCTGTTTCTCCATGAACTTAATACACTAGATGCATGCTGGATAGCGGTCAATGTGTGGAGTAATAGTAGTAGATGCAGGCAGGAGTCGGTCTACTAATCTTAGACGTGATGCCTATATAATGATCATTGCCTGGATATCGTCATGATTATTTGAAGTTCTATCAATTGCCCAACAGTAATTCGTTTACCCACCATTTGCTATTTTTCGAGAAGCCACTAGTGAAAACTACGGCCCCCGGGTCTCTTCTTTATTACATTTGCCTTTGCAATCTATTTTCCTTTGCTTTTATTTTCAGATCTATTAAAGCAAAAATACAAAAATACCTTGCTGCAATTTATTTTATCTTGCGTTCCCGCACGATCTATCTATCAAATTATTACAACTCTCTCACGTCCGTTTGCCAATTTCTGGCGCCGTTACCTGAAAGGGACTGACAAACGCTTTAACACATCGGGTTGCGAATATTTGTTATTTGTGTGCAGGTGTTGTTTACATAGTGTTGCTTGGTTCTCCTACTGGTTCGATAACCTTGGTCTCATGAATGACGGAAATACCTATCGTCACTGTGCTGCATCATCCCTTCCTCTTTGGGGAAATACCGATGTAGTTCGAGCAGACATCACCGATCGATTGTCAGAACCTTGTAGCAAAACTACATCATTATGCCGATGAATTGAACGAAGCAACACTCGTGGGAAGCATAGCAAGAACATCAACCCTCACATACCATATGTGATCTAGATCGCAACCTGAATCTACTCATAAACTAGCTCATGATGCCACTATTGCGAAACATAGTAGAAAAACAAAAAATCACACCTACAATCACCAAGATCAATATGAAGATGCATAACGGGCTGGGATCAACGATCATTACCAACTCTGAAGTGCAGCGGAAGAAGAAGAGTCGGTGTAGATTGTGCTTGAAGTCCCTCAAACATTGATGATGATCCCGCGAACCATCCTCGAATGATCCCTCGAACCGAAGGCAGAAAACACAACCTCTCTACTTGGTTGCAAGCGTACAGTCTTCATGATCCGACAGCGCTTCACCGTCCAGAGCTAATCGTCACCGGAGAAATAGAGACAGGAGATTAGAACCACACTGGGCTTACAATTATGAGGATTAGAGGTGGCTAGGGCTAGCTCTAATTATTCTAGGACCAACTAGAACTAGAACTAGATCAACTAGAAGAGGCACCCAAAAACTTGTGTTTCAATAGGTGCAAAACCTCTAGTATATATAGGTTTAGGGGAAGGAGAGGGAAGCCACCAAGGGGGAAAGTTCCCCCTTGGTGTGCCGGCCTAGAGAGGGGGAGTAGGACTCCCCCTCCTAGTTGGATTCGCCCCCCCCCACTAGGAAGGGAGGGGCCTCCCTACTTGGGCCTTTATGGCCCAAGTCTTCCTTCTCCTCTTGGCATATAAAAGGCCTGTTGATATTTAATTAATATATAAAATACTTAAAACATTTTTAGAGCATTATATATATAATATAACATCTCCGTAAACATTTTCCACCTATATATGTTTAATCGGTAATACCCGGTATTACCCGATATTCACTGAAACCCTTTCGGTAACCCTAGAGCGCTTTCAGAACCTCTCAAAACTATTTCGGATATTAATGAAACTATTTCACAAATATATTATCATCCCTACCATTTGTCGGTGTACTAGAGTAGGGGTACCCTAGTATCCCGAACTTGTGCACGGGCAGTCGCAGCATCCCGCGGCAAGGCTTGCCGGGTGACCGCCAAGATCCTCCGTGGTTCCTTTGGAGCCATTCAAGAACAAAGTGTCCAAGCCAAGAAGACAAGACCCCGGCAAGAGGAGCTTGCCGGGAAGGCTAACAAAAGCATCCCAAGACCCCGGCAAGAGGAGCTTGCCGGGAAGGCCACTCAAGGCATTTCAAGGAACTTGCCGCGGCGCACCAGGCGTTCCGGCAAGACCCGGTGAGCGACAAGCTCCCGGACGCGGCAAGACAACGACCGCGGCAAGGCGCTCGCCGCGGCAAGCCACCTCTCCACGCCCGCGCTCCAGCACATCCACCAACGTGTCGCTCTGGGGCCCTTCCAGGCGTACGTGGCGGAAGGCTGTGCATCTAGGGACGTGCGGTGGCAAGCGGCGCTGACAAGATCGCCATCGTGGCGAATGGTGGCGTCCCTGGCGGTCCCTTTTCGCACTGTTTAGGCGACACAGACGGGCATTTAAGACCCTTGTGCCCTCCCGTCAGGGTTAGGTATGATACACTGTAGCAGGTAGCTGTGCCTACCACAGCACCTTTCCATTTTTGCCCTTTACCTCCGTTGCCACCTGTCGGTAGCCCCTTGAGCATATAAAAGGAGGCCCGTGTGCAACGTAGAGGGGTGTTAGCCAGTTCGAACACTCACGCTCGGTCTTGCTGGCCGCTGGTGTGTACTGTAGCACTCCGCGCTCCCGAGCTAGAAATCAATACAAAACCATGAAGCAGGAGTAGGGTTTTACGCATCCGTGCGGCCCGAACCTGGGTAAATCGCTCGCGTGCATCGCCTCGATTTGCTCTTTGCACGATCTCCGCCCCCGCCGAACCGAAAGGGACCCGGTCCGCCGGTCCCATAGGTGCCCGTGGATCAGTACCCCGGCATCTCTTTGCACGATCTCCGCCCGCCGAACTGAAGGGACCCGGCCCGCCGGTCCCATAGGTGCTCCGCACATTTTGTCGATGCTTTCTATTTTCTGGCATATATGATCTGACACTTTGTGCAGCACCTACTCCACGGTAAGCAATAACGAGCCATAAAGCTCCATATCTGTATCGTCTCTTCTTCCTTTTGGAAGC
>NW_024111605.1:0-9524 GCF_003073215.2 Triticum urartu | reverse complement strand
TATTTATTTATTTCCTTATATCTAAATGTTTATTATTCATGCTAGAATTGTATTAACCGGAAACTTAGTACATGTGTGAATACATAGACAAACAGAGTGTCACTAGTATGCCTCTACTTGACTAGCTCGTTGAATCAATGATGGTTATGTTTCCTAACCATAGACATGAGTTGTCATTTGATTAACGGGATCACATCATTAGAGAATGATGTGATTGACTTGACCCATCCGTTAGCTTAGCACGATGATCGTTTAGTTTGTTGCTATTGCTTTCTCATAACTTATACATGTTCCTATGACTATGAGATTATGCAACTCCCGAATACCGGAGGAACACTTTGTGTGCTACCAAACATCACAACGTAACTGGGTGATTATAAAGGTGCTCTATAGGTGTCTCCGATGGTACTTGTTGAGTTGGCATAGATCAAGATTAGGATTTGTCACTCCGATTGTCGAGGTATCTCTGGGCCCTCTCGGTAATGCACATCACTATAAGCCTTGCTACCTCTTGAAGCACTGCGTTGGTTTTCCCGAGAGGAAGGGATGATGCAGCAAAGTAGTAAGTATTTCCCTCAGTTTTTGAGAACCAAGGTATTAATCCAGTAGGAGGCTACGCGCGAGTCCCTCGTACCTGCACAAAACAAATAAATCCTCGCAACCAACGCATAAGGGGTTGTCAATCCCTACACGGGCACTTACGAGAGTGAGATCTGATAGATATGATAAGATAATATTTTTGGTATTTTATGATAAAGATGCAAAGTAAAATAAAAGCAAAGTAAAAAAGCAAAGGAAATAACTAAGTATTGGAAGATTAATATGATGAAGATAGACCCGGGGGCCATAGGTTTCACTAGTGGCTTCTCTCAAGAGCATAGGTATTTTACGGTGGGTGAACGAATTACTGTTGAGCAATTGACAGAATTGAGCATAGTTATGAGAATATCTAGGTATGATCATGTATATAGGCATCACGTCCGAGACAAGTAGACCGACTCCTGCCTGCATCTACTACTATTACTCCACTCATCGACCGCTATCCAGCATGCATCTAGAGTATTAAGTTCATGAAAACAGAGTAACGCCTTAAGCAAGATGACATGATGTAGAGGGATAAACTCATGCAATATGATGAAAACCCCATCTTGTTATCCTCGATGGCAACAATACAATACGTGCCTTGCTGCCCCTACTGTCACTGGGAAAGGACACCGCAAGATTGAACCCAAAGCTAAGCACTTCTCCCATTGCAAGAAAGATCAATCTAGTAGGCCAAACCAAACTGATAATTCGAAGAGACTTGCAAAGATAACCAATCATACATAAAAGAATTCAGAGAAGATTCAAATATTGTTCATAGATAGACTTGATCATAAACCCACAATTCATCGCAACAAACACCGCAAAAAGAAGATTACATCGAATAGATCTCCACAAGAGAGGGGGAGAACATTGTATTGAGATCCAAAAAGAGAGAAGAAGCCATCTAGCTACTAACTATGGACCCGTAGGTCTGAGGTAAACTACTCACACTTCATCGGAGAGGCTATGGTGTTGATGTAGAAGCCCTCCGTGATCGATGCCCCCTCCGGCGGAGCTCCGGAACAGGCCCCAAGATGGGATCTCGTACAGAAAGTTGCGGCGGTGGAATTAGGGTTTTGGCTCCGTATCTGATCGTTTGGGGGTACGTAGGTATATATAGGAGGAAGGAGTACGTCGGTGGAGCAACAGGGGCCCACGAGGGTGGAGGCGCGCGCCCCCTACCTCGTGGCCTCCTCTTTTGCTTGACGTAGGGTCCAAGTCTCCCGGTCTATGTTTGAAATCACGTTCCCGAAGGTTTCATTCCGTTTGGACTCCGTTTGATATTCCTTTTCTTCGAAACCCTAAAACAGCAAAAACAGCAATTCTGGGCTGGGCCTCGGTTAATAGGTTAGTCCCAAAAATAATATAAAAGTGGATAATAAAGCCCAATAATGTCCAAAACAGTAGATAATATAGCATGGAGCAATAAAAATTATAGATACGTTGGAGACGTATCCAAGCATCCCCAAGCTTAATTCCTGCTCGTCCTCGAGTAGAATATATAAAACAGAAATTTTTGCAGAGTGCTACTTGGCATAATTTTAATGTAATTCTTCTTAATTGTGGTATGAATATTCAGATCCGAAAGATTCAAGACAAAAGTTCATATTGACATAAAAATGATAATACTTCAAGCATACTAACTAAGCAATTATGTCTTCTCAAAATAACATGGCCAAAGAAAGTTCATCCCTACAAAATCATATGGTTTAGTCATGTTTCATTTTCGTCACACAAGAATGCTCTCATCATGCACAACCCCGATGACAAGCCAAGCAATTGTTTCATACTTTAGTAATCTCAAACCTATAAACTTTCACGCAATATATGAGCGCGAGCCATGGACATAGCACTATGTGGAATAGAATATAATGAGGGGGGTTATGTGGAGAAGACAAAAAAGGAGAAAGTCTCACATCAACGAGGCTAATCAATGGGCTATGGAGATGCCCACCGATTGATGTTAATGCAAGGAGTAGGGATTGCCATGCAACGGATGCACTAGAGCTATAAATGTATGAAAGCTCAACAAAAGAAACTAGTGGGTGTGCATCCAACTTGCTTGCTCACGAAGACCTAGGGCACTTGAGGAGGCCCATTGTTGGAATATACAAGCCAAGTTCTATAATGAAAAATTCCCACTAGTATATGAAAGTGACAAAACAAGAGACTCTCTAATGAAGATTAAGTGCTACTTTGAAGCACAAGTGTGGCAAAGGATAGTAACATTGTCCCTTCTCTCTTTTTCTCTCATTTTTTCTTTTTTCCTTTCTTTTTTGTAGGCTTCTCTTGCAATCTCTTAGCATGATTCATCACACTTTATTTTACAACTCATATTTACACTCGAACTAGAAAAAACTCTATATGAAGCTCCGGCAGTAACGATATGCATAGACAGAGTGACAGTTGAAGATTAGAACCGTGCTTCCACAATCACTATGTCAACTAAATTATCTGCAAAGCAATATGACAATGATGATGTGTATGATGAACGGAATGATGGAAAGTTGCATGGATATATCTCGGAATGGCTATGGAAATGCCATAATAGGTAGGTATGGTGGCTGTTTTGAGGAAGATATAAGGAGGTTTATGTGTGAAGCGTATCATATCACGGGGTTTGGATGCACCGGCGAAGTTTGCACCAACTCTCAATGTGAGAAAGGGCAATGCATGGTACCGAAGAGGCTAGCAAGGATGGAAGGGTGAGAGTGCGTATAATCCATGGACTCAACATTAGTCATAAAGAACTCACATACTTATTGCAATCTACAAGTCATCAAAAACCTCGGCACTACGCATGCTCCTAGGGGGATAGATTGGTAGGAAAAGACCATCGCTCGCCGACCGCCACTCATAAGGAAGACAATCAAATAACACCTCATGTTTCAAATTTGTTGCATAACGTTTACCATACGTGCATGCTACGGACTTGCAAACTTCAACACAAGTATTTCTCAATTTCACAACTACTCAACTAGCACTACTTTGATATTATTACCTCCATATCTCAAAACAATCATCAAGCATCAAACTTCTCTTAGTATTCAACACACTCATAAGAAAGTTTTATATTAATCTTGATACCAGCATATTAGGATTTAAGCAAATTACCATGCTATTAAGACTCTCAAAATAATCTAAGTGAAGCATGAGAGATCAATAGTTTCTATAAAACAATCCACCACCGTGCTCTAAAAGATATAAGTGAACTAGAGCAAAATTATATAACTCAAAAGATATAAGCGAAGCACATAGAGTATTCTAACAAATTCCAAATCATGTATGGCTCTCTCAAAAGGTGTGTACAGCAAGGATGATTGTGGTAAACTAACAAGCAAAGACTCAAATCATACAAGACGCTCCAAGCAAAACACATATCATGTGGTAAATAAAAATATAGCTCCAAGTAAAGTTACCGATAGAAGTAGACGAAAGAGGGGATGCCTTCCGGGGCATCCCCAAGCTTTGGCTTTTAGGTGTCCTTAGATTATCTTGGGGGTGCCATGGGCATCCCCAAGCTTAGGCTCTTGCCACTCCTTGTTCCATAATCCATCAAATCTTTACCCAAAACTTGAAAACTTCACAACACAAAACTTAAAGTAGAAAATCTCGTGAGCTCCGTTAGCGAAAGAAAACAAAAGACCACTTCAAGGTACTGTAATGAACTCATTATTTATTTATATGGGTGTTATACCTACTGTATTCCAACTTCTCTATGGTTTATAAACTATTTTACTAGCCATAGATTCATCAAAATAAGCAAACAACACACGAAAAACAGAATCTGTCAAAAACAGAACAGTCTGTAGTAATCTGTAGCTAGCGCAAGATCTGGAACCCCAAAAATTCTAAAATAAATTTCTGGACGTGAGGAATTTATCTATTAATCATCTGAAAAAAATAACTAAATATCACTTTCCAAATAAAAATGACAGCAGTTCTCGTGAGCGCTAAAGTTTCTGTTTTTACAGCAAGTTCAACAAGACTTTCCCCAAGTCTTCCCAACGGTTCTACTTGGAACAAACACTAATTAAACACAAAAAACACAACCAAAACAGAGGCTAGATAATTTATTTATTAAAACAGGAGCAAAAAGCAAGAATAAAAAAATTGGGTTGCCTCCCAACAAGCGCTATCGTTTAACGCCCCTAGCTAGGCATAACAAGCAAGAATAGATCTAGGTATTGCCATCTTTGGTAGGCAATCCATAAGTGGCTCTCATAATAGATTCATAAGGTAATTTATTTCTTTCTAGAAGTGTTCCATGCCTTTCCTTAATGGAAATGAATCTAATATTTCCTTCCTTCATATCAATAATTGCACCAATCGTTCTAAGGAAAGGTCTACCAAGAATAATAGGACATGAAGGATTGCAATCTATGTCAAGAACAATAAAATCTACGCACATAATTCCTATTTCAATAATAAATATACTCTTCCTAGTTTCTTAATAGTGGATCGCCAAGTCAAGTTACGGCCCTCATCAAACTCATGAAACCTAACAATCACACAAGTTTGGGAAACCCAGACACCAATCACATAAGCATAAGATTATGTCTTTTAATTTATTTTTGGTTCCACTCATCATAGTTTTTCTAGTATAGAACTTCCGAATTCAGTTTTTTCTAATGCATAAGGCTCACGATATGTTAGAAACGCTTTTTTTGACTAAGCGTGCGGAGACTTGCACGATTCACAAGGAAATACATCAATCAAAGACAATTTTCACTAGCTTACAATCCTTGAAATACATCATATGTTACAACATCAAGGGTTTTAATTTCTCAATCCCACTTTTATCAATTTAGCATCAAGATCCAAATTCATTCTTGGAACGCCTTCTAGGTAAAGGGTCATATTCAGTCCATCATTATCAAGATTCATATTGCAAAACAAGATTTAATAGGACATCAATAACTTTTAGATCTTCATATTATTTTATAGCAATCGTTTTAGCGCATCTTATTAACTAAGGTAGCCTGCCTATCCGAAATTTCAGCATTCTTAACCATCGAATTCTTTAGACATATCATCAAGCTCTTTATTCATAAAACTCATAAAACTTTTCTGTTCCTTAAGCTCGTTTCTGAAGAAACTATTATGTTCAAATTGCAAAACCATAAAACTCCTGACATTGCTTTCGATCTCTTCTAATCTTTTAAGGTGAAGGTCACCAAATTTAGGTAGAGCCATCTGTAAAGCAAGCAAACTAACACACAAGCAAACAAAAAGCAAGCGGGCAAAAAGAGGCAAATAGAGAAAGAGAGGGAGGATAGAGAGAGAGGGCGAAATAAAACGGCAAGGGTGAAGTGGGGAACGAGAGGCAAATGGCAAATAATGTAATGCGGGAGATAAGGGTATGTGATGGGTACTTGGTATGTTGACTTTTGCGTAGACCTCCCCGGCAACGGCGCCAGAAATCCTTCTTGCTACCTCTTTAGCACTGCGTTGGTTTTCCCGAAGAGGAAGGGATGATGCAGCAAAGTAGCGTAAGTATTTCCCTCAGTTTTTGAGAACCAAGGTATCAATCCAGTAGGAGGCTACGCGCGAGTCCCTCACCTGCACAAAACAAATAAATCCTCGCAACCAACGCAATAGGGGTTGTCAATCCCTATAGCCACTTACGAGAGTGAGATCTGATAGATATGATAAGATAATATTTTTGGTATTTTTATGATAAAGATGCAAAGTAAAATAAAGGCAAAGTAAATAGCAAAGGAAATAACTAAGTAGTAGGAGATTAATATGATAAAGATAGACCCGGGGGCCATAGGTTTCACTAGTGGCTTCTCTCGAGAGCATAAGTATTCTACGGTGGGTGAACAAATTACTGTTGAGCAATTGACAGAATTGAGCATAGTTATGAGAATATCTAGGTATGATCATGTATATAGGCATCACGTCCGAGACAAGTAGACCGACTCCTGCCTGCATCTACTACTATTACTCCACTCATCGACCGCTATCCAGCATGCATCTAGAGTATTAAGTTAAAAACAGAGTAACGCCTTAAGCAAGATGACATGATGTAGAGGGATAGACTCATGCAATATGAAGAAAAAACCCATCTTGTTATCCGATGGCAACAATACAATACGTGCCTTGCTGCCCTTACTGTCACCGGGAAAGGACACCGCAAGATTGAACCCAAAGCTAAGCACTTCTCCCATTGCAAGAAAGATCAATCTAGTAGGCCAAACCAAACTGATAATTCGAAGAGACTTGCAAAGATAACCAATCATACATAAAAGAATTCAGAGAAGATTCAAATATTGTTCATAGATAGACTTGATCATAAACCCACAATTCATCGGTCTCAACAAACACACCGCAAAAAGAAGATTACATCGAATAGATCTCCACAAGAGAGAGGGAGAACATTGTATTGAGATCCAAAAAGAGAGAAGAAGCCATCTAGCTAACTATGGACCCGAAGGTCTGAAGTAAACTACTCACACTTCATCGGAGGGGCTATGGTGTTGATGTAGAAGCCCTCCGTGATCGATGCCCCCTCTGGCGGAGCTCCGAAGAAGGCCCCAAGATGAGATCTCGTGGATACAGAAAGTTACGACGGTGGAATTAGGGTTTTGGGCTCCGTATCTGGTAGTTTGGGGGTACATAGGTATATATAGGAGGAAGAAGTACGTCGGTGGAGGGTGGAGGCCCACGAGGGTGGCGCGCCCCCCCTTACCTCGTGGCCTCCTCTTTTGTGTGCTTGAACGTAGGGTCCAAGCTCCTGGGTCTTGTTCTTGAGAAAATCTTCCCGAAGGTTTCATTCCGGTTGACTCCGTTTGATATCTTTTCTTCGAAACCTACAAACAGGCAAAAAACCCAACTGGCTGCCTCGTTTAATTGTTAGCCCAAAATATCTAATGGATATAAGCCCAATAGATGTCCAGACATAAAATGCATGGGCATCAAAAAATACGTTGGAGACTATGCCTTCAAGCAATGGCAACTATGATTTGCTTGGGTATGCATTGGATTGGGATCCTAGACAATTATGGATAAGGTTGAAATAGAATGCAGACAATCCTGAAGAACAATTATGTCTCATATGAAGGAAATATGCCCTAGAGCAATAATAAAGTTATTATTTATTTCCTTATATCATGATAAATGTTTATTATTCATGCTAGAATTGTATTAACCGGAAACATAATACATGTGTGAATACATAGACAAACAGAGTGTCACTAGTATGCCTCTACTTGACTAGCTCGTTGATCAAAGATGGTTATGTTTCCTAGCCATAGACATGAGTTGTCATTTGATAAACGGGATCACATCATTAGGAGAATGATGTGATTGACATGACCCATTCCGTTAGCTTAGCACTGATCGTTTAGTATGCTATTGCTTTCTTCATGACTTATACATGTTCCTATGACTATGAGATTATGCAACTCCCGTTACCGGAGGAACACTTTGTGTGCTACCAAACGTCACAACGTAACTGGGTGATTATAAAGGCTCTACAGGTGTCTCCGAAGGTACTTGTTGGGTTGGCGTATTTCGAGATTAGGATTTGTCACTCCGATTGTCGGAGAGGTATCTCTGGGCCCTCTCGGTAATGCACATCACTCAAGCCTTGCAAGCATTGCAACTAATAAGTTAGTTGCAGGATGATGTATTACGGAACGAGTAAAGACTTGCCGGTAACGAGATTGAACTAGGTATTGAGATACCGACGATCGAATCTCGGGCAAGTAACATACCGATGACAAAGGGAACAACGTATGTTGTTATGCGGTCTGACCGAATAATCTTCGTAGATATGTAGGAGCAATAGGGATCCAGTGATTTCCGCTATGCATGACAGAAGTGTCTGACTATTCTACATATTTCTCGAACCGTGTTCGCTACGCTTATGTACTACGTTATTATTGATTACTTTGAATTGTCCGAGTTGTCGCAGTCCCATGCTGACGACATTAGAGAGTCCGAAATTGTCGAACATTGAGTATATATGAGCCTATGTTTGGATATGAAGTCGCGGGAAACATGATTTTACCGGGAAGTAGCGGGTCACCCGGTTTGGCCTCTATGCCCAATGGGAGAACGGAGAGCACCAAGCAGCGTCGCCACTCCCCCCAGTCCGAATTGGACAAGGAGGAGGGGGACCCCCCCCCTTTCCTTTCCCCTCTCTCTCCTTCCCCCCAAGTCCTAATCCAACTAGGAAAAAGGGGGAGTCCTACTCCCGGTGGGAGTAGGACTCCTCCGCCTCCTCCTATGGCCGGCCGCACCCCCCCCCCTTGCTCCTTTATATACGGGGGCAGGGCACCCTAGAGACACACAATTGATCATTGATCTTTAGCCGTGTGCGGTGCCCCCCTCCACCATAGTCCACCTCGATAATACTTGTAGCGGTGCTTAGGCGAAGCCCTGCATCGGTAGAACATCATCATCGTCACCACGTCGTGCTGACGAAACTCTCCCTCAACACTCGGCTGGATCGGAGTTCGAGGGACGTCATCGGGTTGAACGTGTGCTGAACTCGGAGGTGCCGTGCGTTCGGTACTTGATCGATCGGATCGTGAAGACGTACGACTACATCAACCGCGTTGTGCTAACGCTTCCGCTTTCGGTCTACGAGGGTACAACACTCTCCCCTCTCGTTGCTATGCATCACCATGATCTTGCGTGTGCGTAGGAAATTTTTGAAATTACTACGTTCCCCAACAGTGGCATCCGAGCCAGGTTTTATGCGTTGATGTTATGCACGAGTAGAACACAAGTGAGTTGTGGGCGATATAAGTCATACTGCTTACCAGCATGTCATACTTTGGTTCGGCGGTATTGTTGGATGAAGCGGCCCGGACCGACATTACGCGTACGCTTACGCGAGACTGGTTCTACCGACGTGCTTTGCACACAGGTGGCTGGCGGTGTCAGTTTCTCCAACTTTAGTTGAACCGAGTGTGGCTACGCCCGGT
>NW_024111604.1:0-16291 GCF_003073215.2 Triticum urartu | reverse complement strand
ACTGCACGGCAAACGACCTAACGAACCTTACTCCTCGTCTGAAAAGTCTACAACATAATACGTTGCAGCCCGAAACGGGTCAGCACATGGAATATGCTGGCAATGTAACACACTAGAGCAGAAACAGAATAATGCTATCACTATATGCATATATGGCTGGTGGAAAGCTCTATGGTTACAGTTTTGCGAAAAGCCAATTTTTCCCTACAACAAAGGAATAGATTTTAATTTAACTATCATGGTAGTTGAAACATCATTGAGAAGGTTCGTCCAACTCAATCCCAATTAAAGAGATTAACAACCCAACAATATTAATTAAACATGATGAGATACATGTGATAACCCAAGTACTAGATACTAAAGAATTGTCCATAACCAGGGACACGGCTAACCATGATAGATTGTACACTCTGCAGAAGTTTGCGCACTTTTCCCCACAAGACTTGATCTCCTCCATTGGATTTCTCGCACTACAGGGTGTTTGAGAAACGGATGACCGAGACACAGTCTTTCAGAAACATTAACTCTCTACTCCGGACAGACCATACCAAACCTACATCCCACTACCTGCTGATCTGCCTCTTCAAGAGCTTCACGTAACTTACTCAACTATGCTAGAGCCCATAATAGCTTGTGGCTGCACACGGAAGTTTCTAGCATGAATCATCTCAGTTCCCTTTGAGCCTGGGTGGCGGTCCATAGGAAGATCACACGGGTACTCTGGGATTTCCAAAAAATACAGGCAACACTGGGTACTCCAGGTGCCTCAATCCACCCAGTTGTTTGATTAAGTTGCCACCTTAAGTTGAACCATTAATTTAACAATCTCACATCTGTCACGGATATCACTCAAACCCAAACCACGTCTACGAGCATAGCATAGCATAGTATATAAGCAACGCGTAGAGTAACTCCCAAGGGTTTGAATGTAACAGGGCAATAGGTTCTACCTCATCAACTACTTCCCAACCCGCAAGTTAATGACATCCTAATCATGCAATGTTTGAGGATTGGAACAAATGCATAAAAACTGGGTGATAATGGGATATGATCAAAGTGTTACTTGCCTTGCTGACGATCTGCGAAACCTAGGGACTCGTAGTAGCACACTTCGCACTCCGGGTGTTCTATCGCAAGCAAACAATAGCATACATAAGTAACAACTAACGATGAATAAGCAAAACTCAAATAAAATAGGTCAACTATAAAGTTCAAATTAAGAACTCTGGTTCGCAAAAAGAATCAAATCAAACGGAGCAATGAAACTCAAATGGCGAAAGAAAGAAGCTTCATTTACTAATCTAAAACTAGGTCAAATTTTACAGTAGGGAAAACTTGTTTGAGTTGGTTAAATGGAAAGAGAGTTTCGAGACAGAACTCCAGGCGCTTGAATCGCCTGATTCCGACTAATGAGCGAAAAGATAAACAGAAACTAAGATCGGATCAGAAATCGCGATCAGAGAAAATCGCGGATTAAATCCGATAAAAGAAAACTGACGAACAGACTAACGAACGAGCGATCGTTAGTTGTATCTAACGGGCGAAGAACCATACGTTAAAACGAACGTTCGGACGAACGTCCGCTAACTAGAAGAACCAAGAAAAACCGGCGATCCGAAAAAAACGAATCTAGGGTTTTCTAAAAAAACCGAATGGTTTTAGAAAGAAAACGGCGGCGGGGCGCGGCGGCTGCCTCCGGCGGGAGATCCGGCGAGGCGGGGCAGCGGCGCTCGGCGGCAGGCGGCGGCGAGGCGGCGGTGAGGCAGCGCGGCTAGGCGGCAGCGAAGCGGCGCGGCAGGCGGCAGCGGCTGCGGCTAGGCGGCGGTGGTGGTGGTGGTGTTGGGGCGACGGGGCGGCGGTATATAAAGGGCGGGGGCGGGGCGGCTTGGAGGAGGGGGCAAGGCGCGGCGGCGGAGAGGAGTCCGGCTCAGACTCCTTGTCCGAGTCGGCGGTGGCGGCGGCGCGCGCGCGCACACAGGAGGCGGCGGCGGCCTGGCACGGCGGCCTGGCGTGGCTGGGCCTTAGGCCCAGTCGGCGTGGGAATTTTTTTTTTTAAATAATTCCGCCGACGGAAGAAAAATCCTAGAAAAATAAATAAAAATCTAAAAATGCCAAAAGAAATTTTCACCGCCTAAATAAAATATTTAGGACGAGGTGAACATTTTCTTGGCCCTAAAGTGCAATTTTGAAAATGTGAAATTTTTCTAATGCAAATAAAATCCGAATAAAACCAAATAAAATCCAATAAATGATTTTAATATTTTTCCTCCAATATTTCAATTATTTCAGAGAAGTCATATTATCTCCACTCATTTAACTTAATATGAAATACTTCGGAGAGAAAAATTATTAAAATCAAAATCCTCGTTTCATTATTTGATAAAAATCAAATATGAAAACAGAAAAATTCCCAACTATCTCCGTGGGTCCTTGAGTTGCTTAGGATTTCGAAGATTGTGGAACTGGAATGCAATAAAACATGATATGCATGGACGATCTATGTATAACATTCCAAATTGAAATTTTGGGATGTTACAAACCTACCCCCCTTAAGATGAATCTCGCCCTCGAGATTCGGGCTGGCTAGAAAATAGGTGCGGGTGGTCTTTGCGGAGATCATCCTCTCGTTCCCAGGTGGCTTCGTCCTCGGTATGGTGGCTCCACTGAACTTTAGAAAACTTGATAACCTTACTTCGGGTGATTCTGCTGGCAAACTCCAGAATCTTAACTGGTTTCTCCTCATAAGTCAAATCACTGTCCAACTGAATTGCCTCCAAGGGTATTGTATCTCTTAATGGTATATCCGCCATCTCAGCATGACACTTCTTCAGCTGTGAAACGTGGAACACATTGTGAACTCCTGACAATCCTTCGGGCAATTCCAACTTGTAGGCAACTTCTCCCATCCATTCCAAAATGTGATACGGTCCTACAAATCTCGGGGCTAACTTTCCTTTAACTCCAAAACATTTCACTCCCCGCAAGGGCGATACTCGCAGATATGCTCTATCTCCAATTTCGTAAGTTACCTCCTTGCATTTTGAGTCTGCATAACTCTTCTGTCCATTTAAACTTGGTATCCTTCTTCAACAGTTCAGTCATTGGCTTTGCAATCTTGGAAAAATTCTCGATGAATCTCCGGTAGTATCCTGCGAGTCCAAGAAAACTGCGGATCTCGCTAACTGAAACGGGTGACAACCATTCAGTGACTGACTGAATTTTGCTGGGGTCTACTGCTATACCTTCTCCCGATATAACATGTCCAAGGAACCCGACTTCCTTCAACCAAAATTCGCATTTGCTAAACTTAGCATACAACTGGTGTTCCCTGAGTTTCTCGAGAACTAAGCGCAAATGCTCCTTGTGCTCCTCCTCGTTCTTCGAGTATACCATAATATCGTCAATAAACACCACAACAAACTTGTCCAAATACTCCATGAACACCTTGTTCACCATGCTCATGAAATAGGCAGGGGCGTTAGTCAGTCCAAACGACATGAACGTGTACTCGTATAATCCATATCGCGTTGTGAACGCTGTCTTCGGTATGTCCTTCTCTCGTATCTTCAACTGATGATACCCAGATCACAAATCAATCTTCGAAAACGCTTTAGCTCCTTGCAACTGATCAAACAGATCATTGATCATCGGCAGTGGGTACTTGTTCTTAGTCGTCACTTCATTCAGTGCTCGATAATCAACAACCATCCTCAGGGATTTATCCTTCTTCTCAACCAAAAGTACTGGGGCTCCCCAAGGTGATGAACTTCTTCGGATATATCCTTTATCCAATAACTCCTTGATCTGTTTCTTAATTTCTTCCAGATCATTTGCAGGCATCCGATAGGGTCTCTTGGATATTGGTCCTGTTCCTGGTAACAGCTCTATCAAAAACTCAATATCTCTGTCCGGTGGCATGCCTGGTAACTCTTCTGGAAAAACATCCGGGTAATCCTTCACTACAGGCACTTCCTCCTGAACAACTCCCGTAAGGGCATTCACTTGACTCCTCCTAGGCACATGCCTAGACACATACTTAATCCTTTTTCCTTCCGGGGTGGTGAGATAAATCGACTTACTAACACAGTCAATGCTTCCTCCAAAATTTGACATCCAGTCCATACCCAATATCACATTCAGTCCTTGTGACTCCAAGATAATTAGGTCGAACGGAAAAACATGTGTACCAATGGTTAAGGGTATCTGGTCACACCATCGGCTGGCCATATATTCTGCTTCGGGTGAACTTACTAAAAGAGTTGTCCTAAGGGTTTGGGTTGGTAGTTTAAACTTATCCACGAATCCCCTTGATATGTATGAATGCGATGCACCAGTATCGAAAAGAACAAGAGCGGTAAATGTCTTAACCAAAAACTTACCTATTCCGCGTCCGGCTGCTCTTCAACCTCCTCCACGTTAACGTGGTTCACTTGTCCTTTGTTGAATGGATTTGGCTTCTTCCCAGCGCTCCCATTTCCATTTCCATTCTTTCCTTCAGGGCCTCCGTGGCGTAGTGTCCAGTCTTCCCGCACTTGAAACACGTAACATGACTTAAGTCCCTTTTGGCGGGTGTGGCTGGGTTGGGGCGGTTATGATTGTTGTTAGCTCCGTTCCCATTCCCATTCTTAGCACTACTGTGGTTATGTGATCCTCCTCCAGCGTGATTGTGACCTCCATGGGTATGAACAAATCCTCCCGAGTTCGGGGTTAGGCGAGATTTCTGCTAAGCTCCTGAGTTATACTTCCCTTGTCCATACTTCCTCTTGCGGATCTCAATCTGTTGTTGCTTCCCTTCAATCATAAGAGCCTTATCTACCAACTCCTGGTAGTTGTTAAAGGTTGCTACCATCAACTGCATACTCATCTCATCATTCAGCCCTTCCATAAACTTCTCCTGTTTCGCTGCATCTGTGGCCACATCATCAGGGGCATAGCGAGATAAATTGCTAAACTCATCCACGTACTGAGCCACAGTATGGTTCCCCTGGCGTAGGTTGCGAAACTCCCGCTTCTTCATCTACATAGCTCCAGTTGAGACATGGGCGGTGCGGAAAGCTTGCTGAAACTGGTCCCAAGTGACATTGGCTATAGGAAAAGTGGTTGTGTAATTCTCCCACCATGAGGCTGCTGGTCCATCCAATTGATGTGCGGCAAAGCGCACCTTCTCAGCATCTGTGCAACCTGTGGTGGTTAACTCCCTTCCAATTTGGCATAACCAATCATCAGCAACTATAGGCTCGGTGCTACTGGAAAACACCGGCAGCTGTAACCTTAGAAAACGGGCTAGGTTGTCCACTGGCGGTGGGTTGTTGTTGTTGTTGCCCTGGTTCTGAACTAGCAATTGCATCAATGTATTCTGTTATTGGATCAACTGGGTGAGCTCCGGCGGGAAGGCAAAACCGGTGTCACGTCTCGGAGGCATCTGATGGGTTTTAGATGGAAGAGATTAGAATAGAAGAGGGGTCTAATGAGAAGGCACTACCCATATGCACATGAGACAAACACAATCATTTCACTCAATCAATCAAGCAAGGGCATACAACGGTCTAGAACTATCGCAAAAGTGCTCACTAGTACTATATACATGGGGGAATACTAGTGGTATATGGTAGTCATCTAGAAATTTTGATCGGTGGAAGACTCCATGATGTCTGCTCCAGCTTCGTCTTCAAAGTCATCATCACTAGGGTCGGAGTCGGTGTCGTCGATGATGATGTAGTCCTCGGGGCATATTTCCTTGGGTTCTTCTTCTTCTGCTATTGGTGCTGGTCCTCCCATGAATACTCCGATCTTCTTGACTAGGTCATCATTCTTCTCTAGTAGTGTCTTGATTTCCTCCTCATATCCATCGTGGGTAGACTTCAGTTCTTCCTCTAGCTCGATGATCCTAGTCTTCGCCTTCTTCAAGTCCATCATGTTCGCACATCTGGTTCTCCTGACGTTGAATGTGCTGGTTTAACTCCTGGATGAAAGCTACAATGGGTCTATCCTTCCTGGTGTTGATTACTTCCCATTGCTCATCTCAGCGCCCACATATTTGGTAAATAGTGTCCTTAAGCTCCCTGTTGTAAACTTCTCCAATGCGTCCCATGGTGATGTGAGCTTCCATACTCTTTCCTAAACTCCAAGTTGGTGCGTCGAAGGAAAATTCTATGGGTTTAGAAGTTGGCGAGAACGTCCTTCCTGGAACTTGTACTTGAATCATCCAGCGCTCATCTTCAGGTAAAGTGGCGTTGTACGTCTCGGTGAAGCTTGGTATTCCAATGTTCAAGTACCTAGTGACTTCCTTCAAGTGGCGTCCAAAAGGTGTGTCTTCATCCGGTTGTGCAAACTTGTTCTTCATCTCCGTCATCCTAAAGAGTAGAAAATGGAGAGGAGTCAGAAATGAGAAGAGAAGTGTGACCTAGGGTTTATCTTAGTGGTCGTGTCCTACACTCAGCGTGTGCTCTGATACCATCTTGTAGCGACCCGACCTCAGATGGTCAAGTCCTGTGCTTCAGTGTCATCGATCGGTAATGCTGACACACACAGTAGTGAATAGACTGACGCATAGCTGGTCTCTCGACCACACCCACACATGTACTGGTTAACTCGAGGAGATTTATTAACTACAGATTAGCAACCCTGGCAGCGGGTTCGGCAGCACTATCGTTGGAGTGATAAGTGGACCATCCACTTTATCTCGAACCCAAGGATCCTTTAATACAGACCTCAATTGTTTAAGCAATCCACAATTCCGATTTGACCTTAGAAAGACACTAAGGACACAACCATATAACTATTGTAATACGAGATACAACTTAACAAATAAACACGAAAAAAAAACAAAAAAGTTTACTGCATACACAGATACTCTTATGGAACTTTGAACAAGGCCTTAGTCCATATAAGAAGAACTTAATTACAGATTTAAGTGTGGCGCATATAGGCTCATCATTAATGCACAACAATAGGTTCGAGAGTACGGGGTGTGATGGCCAGGCTTGGAACACCTAAGAATGAGTCCATCAACTGCCAGAAACGCCTATAAGCTTGAGGAAAAAGCAGACTGCACACGGGACACACAGACCTAGAACAACCGTAGCATACGGGTCGTCAAATGGTACAAGAGAGACCCACAACGCTTTCGTCTGAAAGTCTGCAACCGAATGAATATACGTAGGATCCGGACGCCACACGAAAACGAGGGTTCATAAACCAAGTAGTCACTGGAAACCATGCCTGCGCAATGTATACACAGTACGATCAGTCATTCTGACACACTAGAATAATGCTATCAACTATATGCATATATGGCTGGTCGACATAGTCTCTATGCAGATTTTACTATCGTATTTCTTGCAAAATCGCAGATATTGTATCGTCCACTGACAACTAAGGAGATAGATTTATAAAATTACTAATATCCCATCCACGCGTCATGGATGAGTATAGAACACAACACCACTCTTATTGAGCGCCAACTTGAGAGAGAGTACCTCACTGTACTTGAATCTGGAATACCAAGTTTCAAACCTCGGACCAACTACCAAACCCGTCCACTTTACCTGAAGCAAGTGACCCGCTCGGAGATGTTAAATTAGTAAGCGTAAATTAACATATAAATCCACAGAAGGACCTTACTATCCGCCCAAACTTCTAAAACCATAGAAATGTAATACATTGTACCTCGACGCACCCGAACTTGGAGTGTAAGAGGAAAAGAGTATGGAATGCTACAACATCACCGGAAGGGAACACGCACATTGGGGAGAGAATTTACAACAGGGACTAAGGACACTAATCTGTCTCTCTAAATTGGGCAGCAAAGATGAGCAAGTGGAATAACAACACCAGGAAGACCGAAACCAAGCATTTGTCATTCCCATCCAGGGAGTTAAACCAAGTCAACATTCCAAAACGTCCAGGAGAAAACCAGAATGTTTGCGTGAAACACGATCGATACTTGAAAGAACCGGCGAAGAGCTAGGTCAGTCGAGACTAAGGAGAGAACTGAAGTCCGATATACACATCCCCACGATGGATATAGGAGGAGATAATCAGAACACCCTAACGGTTTAAAGCACGAATCGATTAAGGAAATGAATGACTGTACTCAAGGTCTCATGCAAGATGCAGGTATATTTTCCAAGGAGACCCCACCAAATACAGAGAGCAACAATATTATCCTTCAAGCACCATACTGACCCACGAAAAGACACATCACCTGCATACGAGACACCCTGACCTCCGACCCCTAGTGATCGACGACCTTTGTACAGCGACTGGAAAAGTCCATGGAGCTAGACATCTCAGTGGCACTTCACCACACCAGACTTACAACATGGGTAAAGTTTTGAGATGCTAGATGAACTACCACGGATAGTATACCCACCTGTGAGACCCCCATGTATATAGTAGACCTAATGACGAACACACTGTTTGCCGATAGTTCTCAGAAACTCGTATGTATGCCCTGCATGTATTAAGATTCGATGCAATGCATTCTTACTGTTTTCTAATCGTGGACCAAACCGGGTAGTGCCTTCGTCCATTAGGAAACCCTCATATACCCACTTACATCCCTACCAACTCACTACCTTCCTAGATCCTCCGACGCCGGCCTCGGCTCCCACTGGCATCTTTCAAAGAAAGACACATTAATTCACGGGTAACTACTCAACACTATGTGCTAGCAGATCAAGAACTCAGGCGTTGCTGGCCTGCAAACCCGCAGCAGGAGTATCTAAGAGCCGCTGCCGTATTGCATATCGTACTAGCGCATCCCGGTCTTCCCGTGCACTCTAGCGATACAAGGTTGATGCTCCCACCTGTAGATGGTGAGAAACCCTACCACATCAACAAGCGAACGGTGTGCGCTCTGCGTCGCGAGAGCGAAAAAGATTCGAGCAGATGGACCAACTAGCCGGCGTCTAATCGGGGAGAATCACGCGAAAATAACCATCTTTCCATACACAATAAGCACAATATCTCCAAGGCTGGGGACAATTACCACGCTAGAGGGCTATTCTTCCCGCCCAGCTGCCCTACAATTCCATCCCTAACAGGTGTTAAATTAGGGTTGACCACCATAAAAGTCGAAGACATGTAATTTTACACCAATCCTCACATACTGGTCACGGAGATAGAACATTACACGTGGTCAACACACCCTAAACCACGGAGGTACTACGAGCATAGCATAGCAAAGTATTATGATTAAGGCGACACCGACGTAAGCTAATCTCACCTAAGGGTTTGAGAGTGTAAACATGGGGCGACCATACAGATCGCCATCATCCAAAAACTCACATCCCCAGAACCAGCAATAATAATTTGACTCGCGATAATCATGCAGAGTGCTGTTATGTGTGGGAATTGAACATAATAGCATAAAACACATGGTGATTAATAGGGATGAGGTATGGCATACTTTAACAAAACTAATGTATACGGCCAGTTAAGAGTACTAGGCATCCGATTATCGTGATCGGAGGGAAAGCCACACTACACAGGAGGTATTCGAATCCGCAAAGCATAGGACAGGAGAAGGTAATAACCGTGAGACTACGCAGAAATCTCCCGGCCCTTAACGCCCCACTCCGCGCGAAGCTCTCGCGAGAAATTTTGTTCATACCCATGGAAGGCACAATCACCTGGAGGAGGATCAACATAACCAAGTAGTGCTAAGAGGGATGGGAAACCCGAGCAAACACGACACACAACAATCAGACATATAACCGCCCCAAATCACCCACACCCCCAAAAGGGAACTTAAAGGTCCATTAACGGTATCCAAGAGCAGGGAAGGACCTGAGACCGACTATACGCCACGGAGGCCCGAAGGGAAAGAATGAAAGCGAAACTAGAGAAGCCGAGCTCAAGAAATAAAAGAGATTGCGACAAAACCTAGCACATAGTCACAAAGACTAAACTCGTTAACGCACTTAAGTTGGATCGATGGCATAGAAAGAGCATGCCCGGAACGCGAATAGTATACGATATATCTCGGGTTAAGGAACACTGAACCCAAACGCGAACAGAATAGAGGCTCGTTTACACAATTTTGAGAACAGTAATCAAATGTGTGTTACATATGTGAGCGGGGCAAAACTTGTTAGACAGTTTAGTCTAAATATAGAAGGGATGGGGTGATCAAAGGAGTACTGAAAACCTACCAAACACCCGGTGCTCTCAGAAACCTAGGGACAACCTTTTAAAGTTTCAACGCCCAAAGCAAATATTGAACCGAATGGTGACCAAGTATATACCCTCCGACCAATGGACACCATGTTTTCCGTTACGAACCTTAATAAACATCGGAGTCACAAGGCCTGAAATGGATATGGGTATAAGGATAAACGAAGTCAAAATTTGGAGGAAGACATAATCTAACTGAGTAGTTACGGAAGTCAGAATACGTATCTAGATCTCAACCAGCACTCCCGAGAGAAAGAGATACGCAGAGAGTAAATAAGCCGATAAAAGTGTCATCAAGAGAATTGCCTGAAGGTAATCGAAGCACCACTCAAGGGCACTTGTTACAGACGAACGAGGTGAGATACTGCCTGTTAGTGTAAGATACCGCGGATTGAAAGTAATTATCTAGACATGCCGACCGGAGCAGAGATCACTGTGAAGGTATTTCCGAATAAGAGCTCGTTACCAATTGAACAGGAACCAATATCCAAGAGACCATCGTGATGCTGCAAATGAGAGAGATCGAGAACACAATATAAGCAGATACAGATCAAGATTAGTGGAGTACTAAGAAACACTTAAGTAAGACAGACAGAAAGGCATCACAACAATTAGACCGGCGATGAGCCGACACAAAAACGAATTCTAGGTTTTCAAAAAAAAAAGCCAACGGGTTTATTAATAGACAACCGAGGGCGGCCATGGGCGCGGCGCTACCTTGCCGGCGGGAGATACCCCGAGACGGCGCGGTCGGAGAATGAAGGAGCGCGAGCGATCTTATGCGAGGGAACAAGGTACCGCCGCTCGGCCCGCGCGAGGCGTGCCAGGGAGAGGCGGCGTTGCGAATCGATTCTGTGCATTGATCACGGTGCCGAAGCGGCAAGGAACGAGCCGTTTCTTTCCGGAAAGTGTGATTCGTGTGATCTGGGTAACGGATCTAGAATGACAGGCTGCGCGAGGAGCGCAACCAAGAGCAGGCCACAACGCGGAACGGCTGCTATGCATAGTATACAGTAGCGCAGGCCCGTCATCGTGTTTGACGACTAACGCCCTGCTATTTCATGAGCAAGGTGAACAGTGCATGGAGTATTGACAAGTTTGTTGTGGTTTATTACGATTAGAATAGCGGCTCCCTGAGGAAGGAATGCGTAGAGGTATGCGAACAGGGGAGCGATGTAGCGTAATGATTTAATCTACGAGAAACTCCAGAACACATATGTATGCAGCGTGTTAGCCAGGAAAGGCCGGAAGTTTGCGGTGAATGAGGACGGAGGTTGCGTCATGGACCATGCTGCAGAGCTGGAGAGGAAGTATACGGGCTTACGGAAGACTCCCCCGCCAAAATCTGTACTGAGTCCAGTCCAGGCAAGGCTGGGTGCTGCCCCCGTTGGCTCCAGGTCAGCGAACTCCGCAGTGGTCGTTGCGATCTCGCAGGATACGACCGAGGAGTTCGCACCAGTAATTTTCCAAGATGCAAAGCCAATGACTGAAACTGTCGGAGAAACAGCGGAGTATGACCACAGTTTTTATTATGTGGACTATGATAAAGTTTAATCAGACTCAAAATTGCTAAGGTACGGACACATTACAAAGGAGAAGATAAGAGCAAATCAATCTGCGAGTACTTCTAACCTGTAGCAGGAGATATGTAAATTAATATGAATTTAATAAAAGAAAATAGTTTACGCAACCCAAGAGATTGTAGCAAAACTCTGTTATCAACATTTCTAGGACGATGGATGCGGAGAAGTGTCGCCTCACATATGTGAGAATTGATCACAACGTAAAGGTAAGAGTGTCAGGATTACAGCAGTGTGGAATTGCTATCCATGTCTTCGGACCAGCCAGAAGAAAGTGACAGAGTCTATGCTTGTAAGGATGAGGATTACCAATTAAGATTACATGACCCAACTTGATGCATCAATGTCGACAAAGTGGAATTTTAAGACTTATAGGTACCAGAAACAGTAAGATTCTAGAGTTTGCCAGCAATCACCAAGAAGGATTACAAGAACCAATATTATCTATAAAGTAATATCAGTGCCTACGAACTACTATTCATTATATTGAGGAGAAGCGAATGAATCTACTACCCACTCACATCTCTGGGTGAACTTAATATGAAAGATGAGACTGTCTCGATGCAGCAACAAAGAGAATACCACCCGTCAACACTAAAATTCAATAATCAGCGCCCGTATGTCACCTGAATTTGACTCGTAGAGAGCCGAGAAAAAATCTAAAAGTGAGTGAAGAAATTTCTAGAAAAAACTTCCCACAATCTTCTACTCCAGGTGTCTTGAGTTTCTTGAGAATATTTGCGATGGATTGTGGAACTGGAATGCAATAAAACATGATATGCATGGATGATATATGTATAACATTCCAAATTGAAAATTTGGGATGTTACATCTTGTTTATCACATACTTCTCAAAGCGATGATGTATTTCAATCATTTAATCATTTGTCGAAGCTTTGATCTATATGTTGTCATCAATTACCAAAAAGGGGGAGATTGAAAGTGCAATATCTCATTGAACTAATATCCATCCAAGTTAAAGATTACAAGATGTTCAATGATTGGCATGGCAAGGACTAGTGATTGTGGACCCCTCAAAATGCTAAGTACATGGATTGGCAAAAACTCAAGACTATACATTTTTGGTTAAGTGATCCAAGATCACAAATTAAGTCCATAGGAAATCCAATACTATTAAAAGTGGATGAGGTTTTGATTATGATCTATTTGCTCAAGTGCTCAGTGATATTGCTCCAAAACCCTCAACCACTTTCTCTATCCAAATATGTCCAAAACCCTACATTCCAACTCGGCCCCATTGAAATTTCTCCATCCAGACCCACCGAGTTCATCTGGACACTGCCTCTGCCAAAACCCTAACAAATCGGAGTCACCGATATGGTTCTTGGTCCCACCGGTTTGGCCTGCCCAACCTTCTGTAACCAGTTGCAATTATTTTAGTCTCACCGAGTTTTGCAATCGGTCCCACCAAGATGGCTTGGCAAACCTTCTGTAACTTTTGCGATTATTTTGGTCCCACCGAGTTTTGCAATCGGTCCCACCGAGATGGCGTCCAACCTTTCTGTTGCCTTATTGCTTCACTTCGGTCCTACCGAGTTGATGCAATCGGTGCCACTGAAACGAGGTTTGCCCTAACCATTGCACATTAGTTCTTCCAAGTTGTTCCATGTCGGTCCCATCGAGACCTCCAACATTCATATCTTTTACATAGGTCAGTGTCACCGAGATTTCTGATTGGTGCCACCGAGTTGGGTCCAAAGTGTGTAACAATTGGATTTCGTGTGGAGGCTATATATACCCCTCCACCCCCTCTTACTAAGTAAGAGAGCCATCAGAACGTGCCTACACTTTACTCGTTTTCTGAGAGAGAACCACCTACTCGTGTGTTGAGATCAAACGATTCCATTCCTACCATTTGAACCTTGATTTCTAGCCTTCCCCAAGTTGTTTTCCACTCAAATCCTTCTTCCACCATAGCCAAATCTGTGAGAGAGAGTTGAGTGTTGGGGATACTATCACTTGAAGCACAAGAGCAAGGAGTTCATCATCAACACACCTTCTATTACCTTTTGGAGAGTGGTGTCTCCTAGATTGGTTAGCTGTCGCTTGGGAGCCTCCAACATGGTGTGGAGTTGAACCAAGAAGTTTGTAAGGGCAAGGAGATCGTCTACTTCATGAAGATCTACCCGAGTGAGGCAAGTCCTTCATGGATGATGGCCATGGTGGGATGGACAAGGTTGCTTCTTCGTGGACCCTTCGTGGGTGGAGCCCTCCATGGACTCGCGCGGCCATTACCCTTCGTGGGTTGAAGCCTCCTCGACGTGGGCATATGATAGCACCACCTATCGGAACCACACCAAAAATCATCGTGTCCCCATTGCATTTGCCTTCTCCAAACCCTTCCCTTTACTTACATGTGCAATGCCTTACTTTCCGTTACTATACTCTTAGAATTGCATGTGTAGGGTGTTGCTTGACTTGTCATAATTGCTAAAATATGCCTACAACTAAAATTGGGAAAATGTTAGGTTTTATTTGATCAAGTAGTTGATACGTCTCCAACGTATCTATAATTTTTGATTGCTCCATGCTATATTATCTACTGTTTTGGACATTATTGGGCTTTATTATCCACTTTTATATTATTTTTGGGACTAACCTATTAACCGGAGGCCCAGCCCAGAATTGTTTTTTTTGCCTATTTTAGGGTTTCGAAGAAAAGGAATATCAAACGGAGTCCAAACGGAATGAAACCTTCGGGAACGTGATTTTCTCACCGAACATGATCCATGAGACTTGGACCCTACGTCAAGAAACAAAGGAGGAGGCCACGAGGTAGGGGCGCGCCCTCCACCCTCGTGGGCCCCCTGTTGCTCCACCGACGTACTCCTTCCTCCTATATATATCTACGTACCCCCAAACGATCAGGTACGGAGCCAAAACCCTAATTCCACTGCCGCAACTTTCTGTATCCACGAGATCCCATCTTGGGGCCTGTTCCGGAGGTCCGCCGGACGGGGTATCCATCACGGAGGGCTTCTACATCATCACCATAGCCCCTCCGATGAATAGTGAGTAGTTTACTTCAGACCTACGGGTCCATAGTTATTAGCTAGATGGCTTCTTCTCTCTTTTTTGGATCTCAATACAATGTTTTCCCCCTCTCTTGTGGAGATCTATTCGATGTAATCTTCTTTTTGCGGTGTGTTTGTTGAGACCGATGAATTGTGGGTTTATGATCAAGTCTATCTATGAACAATATTTGAATCTTCTCTAAATTCTTTTATGTATGATTGGTTATCTTTGCAAGTCTCTTCGAATTATCAGTTTGGTTTGGCCTACTAGATTGATCTTTCTTGCAATGGGAGAAGTGCTTAGCTTTGGGTTCAATCTTGCGGTGTCCTTTCTCGGTGACAGTAGGGGCAGCAAGGCATGTATTGTATTGTTCCCATCGAGGATAACAAGATGGGTTTTCATCATATTGCATGAGTTTATCCCTCTACATCATGTCATCTTGCTTAAGGCGTTACTCTGTTTTCATTAACTTAATACTCTAGATGCATGCTGGATAGCGGTCGATGAGTGGAGTAATAGTAGTAGATGCAGGCAGGAGTCGGTCTACTTGTCTCGGACGTGATGCCTATATACATGATCATACCTAGATATTCTCATAACTATGCTCAATTCTGTCAATTGCTCAACAGTAATTCGTTCACCCACCGTAAAATACCTATGCTCTTGAGAGAAGCCACTAGTGAAACATATGGCCCCGGGTCTATCTTCATCATATTAATCTTCCAATACTTAGTTATTTCATTTGCTTTTACTTTGCTTTTATTTTACTTTGCATCTTTATCATAAAAATACCAAAAATATTATCTTATCATATCTCACTCTCGTAAGTGGCCGTGTAGGGATTGACAACCCCTTATCGCGTTGGTTGCGAGGATTTATTTGTTTTGTGCAGGTGCGAGGGACTCGCGTGTAGCCTCCTACTGGATTGATACCTTGGTTCTCAAAAACTGAGGGAAATACTTACGCTACTTTGCTGCATCATCCCTTCCTCTTCGGGGAAAACCAACGCAGTGCTCAAGAGGTAGCAAGAAGGGTTTCTGGCGCCGTTGACGGGGAGTCTACGCAAAAGTCAATATACCAAGTACCCATCACAATCCTTATCTCCTGCATTACATTATTTGTCATTTGCCTCTCGTTTTCCTCTCCCCCACTTCACCCTTGCCGTTTTATTCGCCCTCTCTCTCTCTATCCTCCCTCGCTTTCTTGTTTGCCTCTTTTTGCCCACTTGCTTTTTGTTTGCTTGTGTGTTGGATTGCTTGCTTTTCACGATGTCTCAAGATAACACTAAATTGTGTGACTTTACCAATACCAACAACATTGATTTTATTAGCACTCCGATTGCTCCTCTTACCGATGCTGAATCTTGTGAAATTAATGCTGCCTTGCTGAATATTTTCATGAAAGATCTGTTTTCTGGCCTTCCTAGTGAAGATGCCGCTACCCATCTAAATAGCTTAGTTGATTTGTGTGATATGCAAAAGAAGAAAGATGTGGAT
>NW_024111603.1:0-9304 GCF_003073215.2 Triticum urartu | reverse complement strand
GCTCTGTAGCATTTCTCATATTATATGTAGATGACATACTTTTGATGGGAAATGATATAGAACTCTTGGATAGCATCAAGGCCTACTTGAATAAGAGTTTTTCAATGAAGGACCTTGGAGAAGCTGCTTATATATTAGGCATCAAAATCTATAGAGATAGATCGAGACGCCTCATAGGTCTTTCACAAAGTACATACCTTGATAAGATATTGAAGAAGTTCAATATGGATCAATCTAAGAAGGGGTTCTTGCCTGTGTTACAAGGTATGAAATTGAGCTCAGCTCAATGTCCGACCATGGCAGAAGATATAGAAGAGATGAGCGTCATCCCCTATGCATCAGCCATAGGTTCTATTATGTATGCCATGCTGTGTACCAGACCTGATGTAAACCTTGCCGTAAGTTTGATAGGAAGGTACCAAAGTAATCCCGGCAAGGAACACTGGACAGCGGTCAAGAATATCCTGAAGTACCTGAAAAGTACTAAGGAAATGTTTCTCGTTTATGGAGGTGACGAAGAGCTCGTCATAAAGGGTTACATCGACGCTAGCTTCGACACAGATCTGGATGACTCTAAGTCACAGACCGGATACGTGTATATTTTGAATGGTGGGGCAGTAAGCTGGTGCAGTTGCAAGCAGAGCGTCGTGGCGGGATCTTCATGTGAAGCGGAGTACATGGCAGCCTCGGAGGCAGCGCATGAAGCAATATGGGTGAAGGAGTTCATCACCGACCTAGGAGTCATACCCAATGCGTCGGGGCCGATCAAGCTCTTCTGTGACAACACTGGAGCTATTGCTCTTACCAAGGAGTCCAGGTTTCACAAGAAGACAAGGCACATCAAGCGTCGCTTCAACTCCATTCGTGAAAATGTTCAAGATGGAGACATAGAGATTTGTAAAGTGCACACGAACCTGAATGTAGCAGATCCGTTGACTAAACCTCTCCCTAGGGCAAAACATGATCAACACCAGAATTCCATGGGTGTTCGATTCATCACGATGTAACTAGATTATTGACTCTAGTGCAAGTGGGAGACTGTTGGAAATATGCCCTAGAGGCAATAATAAAAGCATTATTATTATATTTCCTTGTTCATGATAATTGTCTTTATTCATGCTATAATTGTGTTATCCGGAAATCGTAATGCATGTGTGAATAACAGACACCAACATGTCCCTAGTAAGCCTCTAGTTGACTAGCTCGTTGATCAACAGATAGTCATGGTTTCCTGACTATGGACATTGGATGTCATTGATAACGAGATCACATCATTAGGAGAATGATGTGATGGACAAGACCCAATCCTAAACATAGCACAAGATCGTATAGTTCGTTTGCTAGAGTTTTCCAATGTCAAGTATCTTTTCCTTAGACCATGAGATCGTGTAACTCCCGGATACCGTAGGAGTGCTTTGGGTATACCAAACATCACAACGTAACTGGGTGACTATAAAGGTAGACTACGGGTATCTCCGAAAGTGTCTGTTGGGTTGACATGGATCAAGACTGGGATTTGTCACTCCGTATGACGGAGAGGTATCACTGGGCCCACTCGGTAATGCATCATCATAATGAGCTCAAAGTGACCAAGTGTCTGGTCACGGGATCATGCATTACGGTACGAGTAAAGTGACTTGCCGGTAACGAGATTGAACGAGGTATTGGGATACCGACGATCGAATCTCGGGCAAGTAACATATCGATTGACAAAGGGAATTGCATACGGGGTTGATTGAATCCTCGACATCGTGGTTCATCCAATGAGATCATCGTGGAGCATGTGGGAGCCAATATGGGTATCCAGATCCCGCTGTTGGTTATTGACCGGAGAGTCGTCTCGGTCATGTCTGCTTGTCTCCCGAACCCGTAGGGTCTACACACTTAAGGTTCGGTTACGCTAGGGTTGTGAAGATATGTATGTGCAGTAACTCGAATATTGTTCGGAGTCCCGGATGAGATCCCGGACGTCACGAGGAGTTCCGGAATGGTCCGGAGGTAAAGAATTATATATAGGAAGTGCTGTTTTGGCCATCGGGACAAGTTTCGGGGTTATCGGTATTGTACCGGGACCACCGGAGGGGTCCCGCGGGCCCACCGGGTGGGGCCACCTGTCCCGGGGGGCACATGGGCTGTAGGGGGTGCGCCTTGGCCTAGATGGGCCAAGGGCACCAGCCCCAAAGGCCCATGCGCCTAGGGTTCCACTTAAAGGAAGAGTCCAAGTGGTGGAAGGCACCTCTAGGTGCCTTGGGGGGGGAGGGAAACCTCCCCTTGGCCGCCGCACCTAGGAGATTGGATCTCCTAGGCTGCGCACCACCCCCCCTTGGCCCTCCTATATATAGTGGGGGAGAGGAGGGATTCATAACCTCAGCCTGGCGCCTCCCTCTCTCCCCGTTACGTCTCTCTCGTAGTATAGGCGAAGCCCTGCTACTGTGACGCCCTGCATCCACCACCACGCCGTCGTGCTGCTGGATCTTCATCAACCTCTCCTTCCCTTGCTGGATCAAGAAGGAGGAGACGTCTCCCGTCCCGTACGTGTGTTGAACGCGGAGGTGCCGTCCGTTCGGCGCTTGGTCATCGGTGATTTGGATCACGTCGTGTTCGACTACATCATCACCGTTCTTTGAACGCTTCCGTGCGCGATCTACAAAGGTATGTAGATGCATCCAAGACTCGTTGCTAGATGAACTCCTAGATGATCTTGGTGAAACGAGTAGGAAAATTTTTGTTTTCTGCAACGTTCCCCAACAGTGGCATCATGAGCTAGGTCTATGCGTAGTTCTTCTTGCGCGAGTAGAACACAATTTGTTGTGGGCGTAGATTTGTCAACTTTCTTGCCGCTACTAGTCTTTTCTTGCTTCAGCCGGCATTGTGGGATGAAGCGGCCCGGACCAACCTTACACGTACGCTTTTACGTGAGACCGGTTCCACGACTAACATTGCACTAGTTGCATAAGGTGGCTGGCGGGTGTCTGTCTCTCCCACTTTAGTTGGAGCGGATTCGATGAACAGGGTCCTTATGAGGGTAAATAGAAGTTGACAAATCATTGTGCTTTTAACGTAGGTAAGAACAGTTCTTGCTAGAACCCTAATTCAGCCACGTAAAACTTGCAAACAATAGAGGACGTCTAACTTGTTTTTTGCAGCAAGTGGTTTGTGATATGATATGCCAAGTTGTGATGGTGATGATGATCTATATGTGATGTATGAGATGCTCATATTGTAATAGGAATCACGACTTGCATGTCGATGAGTATGACAACCGGCAGGAGCCATAGGAGTTGTCTTTATTCTTTTATATGACCTGCGTGTCATTGAGAAACGCCATGTAAATTACTTTACTTTATTGCTAAACGCGTTAGCCATAGTAGTAGAAGTAATAGTTGGCGAGCAACTTCATGGAGACACGATGATGGAGATCATGATGATGGAGATCATGGTGTCAAGCCGGTGACAAGATGATCATGGAGCCCCAAGATGGAGATCAAAGGAGCTATGTGATATTGGCCATATCATGTCACGTTTATTATTTGATTGCATGTGATGTTTATCATGTTTTGCATCTTGTTTACTTAGAACGACGGTAGTAAATAAGATGATCCCTCATAACAATTTCAAGAAGTGTTCTCCCCTAACTGTGCACCGTTGCTAAAGTTCGTCGTTTCGAAGCACGCCGTGATGATCGGGTGTGATAGATCCTTACGTTCACATACAACGGGTGTAAGACAGTTTTACACATGCAAAACACTTAGGGTTAACTTGACGAGCCTAGCATGTACAGACATGGCCTCGGAACACAGAAGACCGAAAGGTCGAGCATGAGTCGTATAGAAGATACGATCAACATGAAGATGTTCACCGATTGACTAGTCACCGTCTCACGTGATGATCGGACACCGGCCTAGTTGACTCGGATCATGTAATCACTTAGATGACTAGAAGCGATTTACAAAGTGAAAAGCACCATGAATAAAATGTGAACCACCAGTCATTAAGTATCTAGGGACTCCAAACCTCGGAAAAATAACTTCTTTAAGCATCTTAATAGAGGTGTTATGATCAGCACTACTAGTTGGAATAGCTTCTACCCACTTAGTAACGTAATCAACAGCAACTAAAATATGTGTATACCCATTAGAGGAAGGAAAAGGTCCCATATAATCAAAGCCCCAAACATCAAATGGTTCAATAACAAGTGAATAATTCATAGGCATTTCCTGATGTCTACTAATATTACCAATTCTTGACATATCACAAGACAAGACAAACTTACGAGCATCCTTGAAAGAGAGTGGCAATAAACCCGGATTGCAATACCGTATGTGTAGTTCTATCTCCAGCGTGGTGTCCTCCGTAAGACTCGGAGTGGCACTTGAATAGGATCTGCTCCTGTTCATGCTCAGGTAGACAATGTCTAATAACACCATCTACTCCTTCTTTATAAAGGTGTGGGTCATCCTAGAAGTAATGTCTTAAATCATAGAATTTTTTTTCTTTTGCTGGTATGTGAAACTAGGTGGTATAAATTTAGCAACAATGTAATTAGCATAATCAGCATACCATGGAGTATTGATATGCGAGGTCAAGATATTTAATAGCAGCATGATCAGTGAAAGTTACTTTAGAATCAACAATATAAGGTCTGAACTTATCACAAGCAAATACAACTGCTAAGAATTCTTTTTCAGTAGTAGCATAATTTCTTTGAGCATTGTCTAGAGTTTTACTAGCATATTGAATAACATTTAATTTCTTATCAACTCTTTGTCCTAGAACAGCACCTACAACATAATCACTAGCATCACACATAATTTCAAAGGGTAAATTCCAATCAGGTGGCTGAACAATAGGTGCAGAGATCAATGCTTTCTTAAGTATTTCAAATGCTTCTACACAATCATCATCAAAACAAAATGGATATCTTTTTGTAAATTAGTCAGAGGCCGAGAATTGAGAAGTCCTTAATGAAACCTCCTATAAAAACCGGCATGACCAAGGAAACTTCTTATACCTTTGATGTCCTTAGACACGAATCTTTTCAATAGCATCAACCTTAGCTTTATCAACTTCAATACCTTCAACATGAAGATGTTCTGACTAGTCCGTCTCATGTGATCTGACACGGCCTATGGCTCGGATCATCGTCATTACTTAGATGACTAGAGGGATGTCTAATCTAAGTGGGAGTTCATTAATAATTTGATTAGATGAACTTAATTATCATGAACTTAGTCTAAAATCTTTGCAATATGTCTTGTAGATCAAATGGCCAACGTAGTCCTCAACTTCAACGCGTTCCTAGAGAAAACCAAGCTGAAAGACGATGGCAGCAACTATACGGACTGGGTCCGGAACCTGAGGATCATCCTCATAGCTGCCAAGAAAGATTATGTCCTACAAGCACCGCTAGGTGATCCACCCGTCCCACAGAACCAAGACGTTATGAACGCTTGGCAGACACGTGCTGATGACTACTCCCTCGTTCAGTGCGGCATGCTTTACAGCTTAGAACCGGGGCTCCAAAAGCGTTTTGAGAGACATGGAGCATATGAGATGTTCGAAGAGCTGAAAATGGTTTTTCAAGCTCATGCCCGGGATCGAGAGATATGAAGTCTCCGAAAGTTCTTCAGCTGTAAGATGGAGGAAAATAGTTCTGTCAGTGAGCACATACTCACTATGTCTGGGTTACATAACCGCTTGACTCAGCTGGGAGTTAATCTCCCGGATGATGCGGTCATTGACAGAATCCTCCAGTCGCTTCCACCAAGCTACAAGAGCTTTGTGATGAACTTCAATATGCAGGGGATGCAAAAGACCATTCCTGAGTTGTTCTCAATGCTGAAATCAGCGGAGGTAGAAGTCAAGAAGGAACATCAAGTGTTGATGATGAATAAAACCACTAAGTTCAAAAGGGCAAGGGTAAAAAGAACTTCAAGAAGGACGGCAAGGAAGTTGCTGCGCCCGGCAAGCAAGCTGTCGGGAAGAAGTCAAAGAATGGACCCAAGCCTGAGACAGAGTGCTTTTATTGCAAAGGGAAGGGTCACTGGAAGCGGAACTGCCCCAAATACTTAGCGGATAAGAAGGCCGGCAACACCAAAGGTATATTTGATATACATGTAATTGATGTGTACCTTACCAGTACTCGTAGTAACTCCTGGGTATTTGATACCGGTGCGGTTGCTCATATTTGTAACTCACCACAGGAGCTGCGGAATAAACGGAAACTGGAAAGGGACGAGGTGACGATGCGCGTCGGGAATGGTTCCAAGGTCGATGTGATCGCCGTCGGCACGCTACCTCTACATTTACCTACGGGATTAGTTATAAACCTCAATAATTGTTATTTAGTGCCATGTCTGAGCATGAACATTGTATCAGGATCTCGTTTAATACGAGATGGCTACTCATTTAAATCCGAGAATAATGGTTGTTCTATTTATATGAGAGATATGTTTTATGGTCATGCTCCGATAGTCAATGGTTTATTCTTAATGAATCTCGAGCGTATTAATACACATGTTCATAGTGTGAGTACCAAAAGATGTAAGATTGATAATGATAGTCCCACATACTTGTGGCACTGCCGCCTTGGTCACATAGGTGTCAAACGCATGAAGAAGCTCCATGCAGATGGACTTTTAGAGTCTCTTGATTATGAATCATTTGACACGTGCGAACCATGCCTCATGGGAAAAATGACCAAGACTCCGTTCTCAGGAACAATGGAGCGAGCAACCAACTTATTGGAAATCATACATACTGATGTGTGCGGTCCAATGAGTGTTGAGGCTCGCGGTGGCTATCGTTATGTTCTCACCCTCACTGATGACTTGAGTAGATATGGGTATGTCTACTTAATGAAACACAAATCTGAAACCTTTGAAAAATTCAAAGAATTTCAGAGTGAGGTTGAGAATCAACGTGACAAAAAAAATCAAGTTTCTACGATCAGATCGTGGAGGAGAATACTTGAGTCACGAATTTGGCACACACTTAAGAAAATGTGGAATAGTTTCACAACTCACGCCGCCTGGAACACCTCAGCGTAACAGTGTGTCCGAACGTCGTAATCGCACTCTATTAGATATGGTGCGATCTATGATGTCTCTTGCCGATTTACCGCTATCTTTTTGGGGCTATGCTTTAGAGACTGCCGCATTCACTTTAAATAGGGCTCCGTTGAAATCCGTTGAGACGACACCGTTTGAATTATGGTTTGGGAAGAAACCTAAGCTGTCGTTTCTAAAAGTTTGGGGATGCGATGCTTATGTCAGGAAACTTCAACCTGAAAAGCTCGAACCCAAGTCGGAAAAATGCGTCTTCATAGGATACCCTAAAGAAACTTATGGGTATACCTTCTACCTCAGATCCGAAGGCAAGATCTTTGTTGCCAAGAATGGGTCCTTTCTAGAGAAAGAGTTTCTCTCGAAAGAAGTAAGTGGGAGGAAAGTAGAACTTGATGAAGTATTGCCTCTTGAACCGGTAAATGGCGCAACTCAAGAAAATGTTCCTGAGGTGCCTGCACCGACTAGAGAGGAAGTTATTCATGATGATCAAGATACTTCTGATCAAGCTCCTACTTAAATTCGAAGGTCCACAAGGACACGTTCCGCACCAGAGTGGTACGGCAACCCTGTCTTGGAAATCATGTTGTTAGACAACGGTGAACCTTCGAACTATGAAGAAGCGATGGCGGGACCGGATTCCAACAAATGGCTAGAAGCCATGAAATCCGAGATAGGATCCATGTATGAAAACGAAGTATGGACTTTGACTGACTTGCCCGTTGAACGGCGAGCCATAGAAAATAAATGGATCTTTAAGAAGAAGACAGACGCAGATGGTAATGCGACCATCTATAAAGCTCGACTTGTCGCTAAGGGTTATCGACAAGTTCAAGGGGTTGACTACGATGAGACTTTCTCACCGGTAGCGAAGCTAAAGTCCGTCCGAATCATGTTAGCAATTGCCGCATTCTACGATTATGAGATATGGAAAATGGACGTCAAAACAGCATTCCTTAATGGTTTCCTTAAGGAAGAGTTGTATATGATGCAGCCGGAAGGTTTTGTCGATCCTAAGAATGCTGACAAGGTATGCAAGCTCCAACGCTCGATTTATGGGCTGGTGCAAGCATCTCGAAGTTGGAACATTCGCTTTGATGAGATGATCAAAGCGTTTGGGTTTACACAGACTTATGGAGAAGCCTGCGTTTACAAGAAAGTGAGTGGGAGCTCTGTAGCATTTCGCATACTATATGTAGATGACATACTTTTGATGGGAAATGATATAGAACTCTTGGACAACATCAAGGCCTACTTGAATAAAAGTTTTTCAATGAAGGACCTTGGAGAAGCTGCTTATATATTAGGCATCAAGATCTATAGAGATAGATCAAGACGCCTCATAGGTCTTTCACAAAGCACATACCTTGATAAGATTTTGAAGAAGTTCAAAATGGATCAGTCCAAGAAAGGGTTCTTGCCTGTTTTGCAAGGTATGAAATTGAGCTCAGCTCAATGTCCGACCACGGCAGAAGAGATAGAAGAGATGAGTGTCATCCCCTATGCCTCAGCCATAGGTTCTATTATGTATGCCATGCTGTGTACCAGACCTGATGTAAACCTTGCCGTAAGTTTGGTAGGAAGGTACCAAAGTAATCCCGGCAAGGAACACTGGACAGCGGTCAAGAATATCCTGAAGTACCTGAAAAGGACTAAGGAAATGTTTCTCGTTTATGGAGGTGACGAAGAGCTCGTCGTAAAGGGTTACGTCGACGCTAGCTTCGACACAGATCTGGATGACTCTAAGTCACAAACCGGATACGTGTATATGTTGAATGGTGGAGCAGTGAGCTGGTGCAGCTGCAAACAGAGCGTCGTGGTGGGATCCACATATGAAGCGGAGTACATGGCAGCCTCGGAGGCAGCACATGAAGGAATATGGGTGAAGGAGTTCATCACCGACCTAGGAGTCATACCCAATGCGTCGGGGCCAATCAAACTCTTTTGTGACAACACTGGAGCTATTGCACTTGCCAAGGAGCCCAGGTTTCACAAGAAGACAAGGCACATCAAGCGTCGCTTCAACTCCATTCGTGAAAATGTTCAAGATGGAGACATAGAGATTTGTAAAGTACATACGGACCTGAATATAGCAGATCCATTGACTAAACCTCTCCCTAGGGCAAAACATGATCAACACCAGAATTCCATGGGTGTTCGATTCATCACAATGTAACTAGATTATTGACTCTAGTGCAAGTGGGAGACTGTTGGAAATATGCCCTAGAGGCAATAATAAA
>NW_024111602.1:0-31509 GCF_003073215.2 Triticum urartu | reverse complement strand
TCGGGCCCTAGTGACAAGCATTAAGCATAGCAAAGTCATAGCAACATCAATCTCAGAACATAATGGATACTAGGGATCAAACCCTAACAAAACTAACTCGGTTACATGATAAATCTCATCCAACCCATCACTGTCCAGCAAGCCTACGATGAAATTACTCACGCACGACGGTGAGCATCATGAAATTGGTGATGGAGGATGGTTGATGATGACGACGGCGACGGATTCCCCTCTTCGGAGCCCCGAACGGACTCCAGATTAGCCCTCCCGAGAGAGTTTAGGGCTTGCCGGTGGCTCCGTATTGTAAAACGCGATGAATCCTTCTTCTTTATTTTTTTCTCCCCGAACACAAATATATAGAGTTGGAGTTGAGGTCGGAGGAGCTCCAGGGGGGCCACAAGGCAGGGGGCGCGCCCAGGGGGGGCAGGCGAGCCCCCACCCTCGTGGCTAGGGTGTGGGCCCCATGGCCTTGATTCTTTGCCAGTATTTTTTATTATTTTGAAAAACAATCTCCGTGGAGTTTCAGGTCATTCCGACAACTTTTGTTTCTGCACACAAATAACAGAATGGCAATTCTGCTGAAAACAGCGTCAGCCCGGGTTAGTTTCACTCAAATCATGCAAGTTAGAGTCCAAAACAAGGGCAAAAGTGTTTGGAAAAGTAGATACGACAGAGACGTATCAACTCCCCCAAGATTAAACCTTTGCTTGTCCTCAAGCAATCCAGTTGATAAACTGAAAGTGATAAAGAAAAACTTTTACAAACTCTGTTTCCTCTTGTTGTTGTAAATATGTAAAGCCAGCATTCAAGTTTTCAACAAGTATTATGAACTAACCATATTCACAATAACATTTAGGTCTCATGTTTACTCATATCAATGGCATAATCAACTAGCGAGCAATAATAATAAATCTCGGATGACAACACTTTCTCAAAACAATCATAATATGATATAACAAGATGGTATCTCGCTAGCCCTTTCTGAGACCGCAAAACATAAATGCATAGTACCTTTAAAGATCAAGGACTGACTAGACATTGTAATTCATGGTAAAAGAGATCCAGTCAAGTCAAACTCAATGTAAGTTAATAGTAATGAAAGCAAATGACAGCGGTGCTCTCCAACTGGTGATTTTTAATAAGAGGATGATGACACAACATAAAAGTAAATAGATAGTCCCTTCGCAGAGGGAAGCAGGGATTTGTAGAGGTGCCAGAGCTCAGTTTTGAAATAGAGATGAATAATATTTGAGCGGCATACTTCCTTGTCAACATAACAACCAAGAGATCGCAATATATTCCATGCTACAAACATTATAAGAGGTTCCCAAACAGAATGGAAAGTATATACTCCCCCACCACCAACAAGCATCAATACATGGCTTGCCCGAAACAACGAGTGCCTCCAACTAACAACAACCCAGGGGGAGTATTGTTTGCAATTATTTTGATTTGTTTGAGCATGGGAATGGGCATCCGGAGACCAGCCATTTCCTCGTGAATCAGGAGCGGAGTCCACTCCTCTTGAGAATAACCCGCCTAACATGGAAGATACAGACAACCCTAGTTGATACATGAGCTATTCGAGCATACAAAACAGAATTTCATTTGAAGGTTTAGAGTTTGGCACATACAAATTTACTTGGAACAGCAGGCAGATACCGCATATAGGAAGGTATGGTGGACTCATATGGAATAACTTTGGGGTTTATGGAATTGGATGCACAAGCAGTATTCCCACTTACTACAAGTGAAGGCTAGAAAAAGACTGGGAAGCGACCAGCTAGAGAGCGACAACAGTCATGAACATGCATTAAAATTAATCAACACCGAATGCAAGCATGAGTAGGATATAATGCACCATGAACATAAATATCGTAGAGGCTATGTTGATTTTGTTTCAACTACATGCGTGAACATGTGCCAAGTCAAGCCACTCAAATCATTCAAAAGAGGATACCACCCTATCATACCACATCACAACCATTTTAATAGCATGTTGGCACGCAAGGTAAACCATTATAAACTCCTAGCAAATTAAGCATGGCATAAGCAACTATAATCTCTAATTGTCATTGCAAACATGTTTATTCATAACAAGCTGAATCAGGAACGATGAACTAATCATATTTACAAAAACAAGAGAGGTCGAGTTCATACCAGCTTCTCCCATCGCAATCAGTCATCATATATCGTCATAATTGCCTTTCACTTGCACAACCGAATAATATGAATAATAATAATAGTGCACGTACATTGGACTAAGCTAGAATCTGCAAGCATTCAATAAAAGGAGAAGACAAGGAAATATGGACTCTTTGCCAAATCAACAATAATGCATATAAGAGCCACTCAACAATTTAATCAAGGTCTTCTCCTATCGACACCCAAAGAAAAGAAATAAAACTATTTACACGGAAAAGCTCCCAACAAGCAAAAGAAGAACAAGAAATCTTTTTGGGTTTTTTTTAATTACTACTACAAGCATGGAAAGTAAACTAGCTAAAAGCTACAACTATTTTTTTGGTTTTTCTTAAAGTTTATCAAACACACAAGAAGAAAGCATAAAAAGAAAATAAACTAGCATGGATAATACAATGAAAAAGTATGAGCACCGACAACTAGCATGAGTGTGTGAACATGAATGTAATGTCGGTAAGAAATACATACTCCCCCAAGCTTAGGCTTTTAGCCTAAGTTGGTCTATGCCACAGATGGCCTGGCGGAAATCCAAAGTTGTAGTTGGGGTCGTACTGAGATGCAACAGCCATTGCATCGTGAGATGCAACTTGGAGGCGAGCTACCTCAGCCCTCCTCTCATACTCGTTCGCCTCCTCCCTAGTTATAAAATATCTCCCTTTTGCCTGAAAGTCAAAGAAAGCAGAAGCAAGAGAGCAACATGACAGTGCACCGTATGTCAAAGATTAGTCGGTACTAGAGGAACTGATCGTTCCTCTCAACAAAATGATGACGAACCATAGCATCATAATCCAAATAAGCAGGAGGCAACTCAATAAAATCCTCATATATGGGTATACCAAGAAAATTAGCTACACGAGTTGCATAAATTCCACCAAACAAATCTCCATTAAACTATTAAGATGCAACCTACGTGCAACAATGGCTCCAAATTATAATACTTATCACCTAACACAACACTCCTAAGAACACTAAGATCAGGAACACACATATGACATGCCTCATCCTTACCATTGATGCACCTACCTATAAAGAGAGCAAAATAATGTATAGCAGGAAAATGAATGCTCCCTATGGTAGCTTGTGCTATATCTCTAGATTCCCCCACAGTGATACTAGCAAGAAAATCTCTAAATTCAGATTTGCGAGGTTCACTAACACTACCCCACTGCGGAAGTTTACAAGCAGTAGTAAAATCCTCTAAATCCACAGTATAAGATTTTCATAAAGATCAAACAAGACAGTGTGAGAATTGCGTGAAGATGAAAATTCAAACCTCCTCACAAAGGAACCAATGAGATAATAATACTGGCGGCACTTATCGGACACAAAGCCCACAAGATCAGCATTACGCAAATATGCATCAAATTCCTCCTTAATTCCCGTGGATCATAAAGTCTTTGAAGGCCATTCACAAGGCCGCACTGGAGCGTCCCTTGGTGGCTCATAATCAGCTCACGCATCGCAAGCCTGGGTCCTTGCTTCCTTGAAGAACCACCTCGGTACATTTTCCTAAACATATTTCTTCCTCTGAAAAATTTCTGAAAATTTTAGTAACTCAAATAAAAGTGAGCAAACTCAACAAGATTGATAGCAACTACTCCTACAAGTGCCTAGAGCCATATCATGCATTAAAACTACTTGGACCACATAGATTGACATGCAAGCTCAAGAACAGGGTCACCTAAGCAACAAAAAATTGCAATAAATAAAGCACAAGAACAAAAACTAATTGGACCAATGGAGGAGTCACATACCAAAGAACAATCCACCAAAGCAGTTTTCTGAAAGGAGCTTTGAGCAAGGAGATAGAAAATCACAGCAAAATGAGCTAGAACTCGGGCTTGAGCTGGTAGAGGTTTTTTCGGAGGAAGAAGAAGTGTATGGGTGCAAGAATAAGTGGAGGAGACCCACGAGGGGCCCACGAGGCAGGGGGCGCCCAGGGGGTGGGCGCGCCCTCCACCCTCGTGGCCAGGTGAGGCCCCTTGCGGTGTTCTCAGTGCCAAACATTCTCAAATATTCCAAAAAAATCATATTAAATTGGCAGGGCATTTGGAGAACTTTTATTTTCAGGGTATTTTTTATTGCAAGGATAATCAGAAAACAGACACAAATACTATTTTTGCTTTATTTAAAATAAATAACAGAAAGTAAAAAGAGGATACAGAGAGTTGTGCTTTCTAAATTCATCCAGCTCATGCTCATCAAAAGGAATCCACTAACAAGGTTGATCAAGTCTTGTTAACAAACCCATTCCGAATAACATGAAACGGAGAATTTCGAAAAACACTAGATTACATCAACGGGGATATGCACATCCCCAACAATAAGAATATCATATTTCTTCTTGATAGTAGGAATAGGAAATTCAAAACCTCCAATAGTAATTGTTGGAATTTTTCCAATAGAATTGATAATGTGGACTTGAGGTTGTTTCCTCAAAAAGTGTACCGTATGCTCATTACCATTAACATGAAAAGTGACATTGCCTTTGTTGCAATCAATAACAGCCCCTGCAGTATTCAAAAAGGGTCTACCAAGGATAGTGGACATGCTATCATCCTCGGGAATATCAAGAATAACAAAGTCCATTAAAATAGTAACGTTTGCAGCAACAACAGGCACATCCTCACAAATACCGACAGGTATGGCAGTTGATTTATCAGCCATTTGCAAAGATATTTCAATAGGTGTCAACTTATTCAAATCAAGTCTACAATATAAAGAGAGAGGCATAACACTAACACCGGCTCCAAGATCACATACAGCAGTTTTAAAATAGTTTCTTTTAATGGAGCATGGTGTAGTTGGTACTCCTAGATCTCCAAGTTTCTTTGGTATTCCACCCTTAAAAGTGTAATTAGCAAGCATGGTAGAAATTTCAGCTTTCAGTATCTTTCTTTTATTTATAAAAATATCTTTCATATACTTAGCATAAGGATTCATTTTAAGCATATCAGTCAAACGCATACGCAAAAAGATAGGTCTAATCATTTCAGCAAAGCACTCAAAATCCTCATCATCCTTTTTCTTGGATGGTTTAGGAGGAAAAGGCATGGGTTTTTGAACCCATGGTTCTCTTTCTTTATCGTGCTTCCTAGCAACAAAGTCTCTCTTATCATAACGTTTATTCTTTGATTGTGGGTTATCAAGATCAACAACAGGTTCAATCTCTACGTCATTATCATTGCTCGGTTGACCATCAACATGAACATCATCCTTAACATTATCACTAGGTTCATGTTCATTACCAGATTGTGTTTCAGCATCAGAATTAGAAATATCATTAACATTATCACTAGAAGCATGCAAAGTCCTATCATTTTTCTTTTTCTTCTTCTTAGAAGAACTAGGTGCATCAACATTAGTTCTCTGAGAATCTTGCTCAGTTCTCTTAGGGTGACCCTCAGGATACAAAGGTTCCCGAGTCATTTTACCCCCTCTAGTCATAACTCTACCAACATTATCATTTTTCTTATTATTTAATTCATTGAGCAAATCATTATGAGCCTTAAGTACTTGTTCTACTTGAGTGGTAACCATAGAAGCATGTTTACTAATAAGTTTAAGTTCACCGTTAACTCTAGACATATAATCACTCAAGTGTTCAATCATATAAGCATTACGTTTCAGTTGTCTACCAACATAATCATTGAATTTTCTTGTTTAACAATAAAATTATCAAACTCATCTAAGCATTGGCTAGCAGACTTATAACGAGGAATATCACCTTCATCAAATCTATATAGAGAATTTACCTTTACTAACTGTGTCGGGTTGTCAAGACCATGTATTTCTTCAATAGGTGGTAAATTCTTAACATCTGCAGCTTTAATACCTTTTTCTTTCATAGATTTCTTTGCCTCTCACATATCTGCAGGACTGAGAAATAGAATACCCTTTTCTTCAGAGTTGGCTTGGGAGTTGGTTCAGGAAGTGTCCAATCATTTTCATTACTCAACATATTATTCAATAGCAATTCAGCTTGATCAACAGTTCTTTCCCTAAAAACACAACCAGCACAACTATCCAGGTGGTCTTTGGAAGCATCGGTTAGTCCATTATAAAATATATCAAGTATTTCATTTTTCTTAAGAGGATGATCAGGCAAAGCATTAAGTAATTGGAGAAGCCTCCCCCAAGCTTGTGGGAGACTCTCTTCTTTAATTTGCACCAAATTATGTATTTCCCTTAAGGCAGCTTGTTTCTTATGAGCGGGGAAATATTTAGCAGAGAAGTAATAAATCATATCCTGGGGACTACGCACACAAACAGGATCAAGAAAATTAAACCATGTTTTAGCATCACCCTTTAATGAGAACGGAAACAACTTAAGGATAAAGTACTAGCGAGTTTTCTCATCATTAGTGAACAGGGTGGCGATATCATTTAATTTAGTAAGATGTGCCATAACAGTTTCAGATTCATAGCCATAAAAAGGATCAGATTCAACCAAAGTAATTAACTCAGGGTCGATAGAGAAATCATAATCCTTATCAGAAATAAAGATAGGTGAAGTAGCAAAAGCAGGGTCATATTTCATTCTAGCATTCAAAGACTTTTCTTTAAGCTTAGCTAATAATTTCTTAAGATCATATCTGTCATTGCAAGCTAAGAAGTCTCTAGCAGTTTCTTCATCCATAACATAACCCTCAGGCACAACAGGCAATTCATATCTAGGGGGAGAATCTTCATCATCACTTTCATCAATATTATCAGTTTCAATAATTTCATTCTCTCTAGCCCTAGCAAGTTGTTCATCAAGAAATTCACCTAGTGGCACAGTATTATCAAGAATAGAAGTAGTTTCATCATAAGTATCATGCAAATCACAAGTGGCATCATCAATAACATGCGACATTTCAGAATGAATAGCAGGTGTAGGTGTCGCAAGTTTACTCAAAATAGAAGGTGAATCAAGTGCAGAGCTAGATGGCAGTTCCTTACCTCCCCTCGTAGTTGAGGGGAAAATATTGGTTCTTTTATCTTTCAAGTTCTTCTTAGTGATCAGCAAATATAAATCCCAAGTGAATCAAAGAATAGAGCTATGCTCCTCGGCAACGGAGCCAGAAAATAGTCTTGATAACCCACAAGTATAGGGGATCACAATAGTTTTCGAGGGTAGAGTATTCAACCCAAATTTATTTATTCGACGCAAGGGGAGCCAAAGAATATTCTCAAGTATTAGCAGCTGAGTTGTCAATTCAACCACACCTAGAAAACTTAATATCTGCAGCAAAGTATTTAGTAGCAAAGTAATATGATAGTAGCGGTAACGGTGGCAAAAGTAATAGTATTGGTTTTGTAGTGAATGTAACAGTGGCAACGGAAAAGTAATTAAGCAAAGATCAATATGTGAAAAGCTCGTAGGCAATGGATCAGTGTTGGATAATTATGTCAGATGCGATGCCTCTTGCAATAGTTATAACATAGGGTCGCACAGAACTAGCTCCAGTTCATCAATGTAATGTAGGCATGTATTCCGAATATAGTCATACCTGCTTATGGAAAAGAACTTACATGACATCTTTTGTCCTACCCTCCCGTGGCAGCGGTGTCCTATTGGAAACTAAGGGATATTAAGTCCTCCTTTTATTAGAGTACTGAACCAAAGCATTAACACTTAGTGAATATATGAACTCCTCAAATTATGGTCATCACCAGTAAGTATCCCGATTATTGTGACTTCGGGGTTAACGGATCATAACACATAATAGGTGACTATAGACTTGCAAGATAGGATCAAGAACTCACATATATTCATGAAAACATAATAGGTTCAGGTCTGAAATCATGGCACTCGGGCCCTAGTGACAAGCATTAAGCATAGCAAAGTCATAGCACCATCAATCTCAGAACATAATGGATACTAGGGATCAAACCCTAACAAAACTAACTCGATTACATGATAAAAATCATCCAACCCATCACCGTCCAGCAAGCCTACGATGGAATTACTCACGCACGGCGGTGAGCATCATGAAATTGGTGATGGAGGAAGGTTGATGATGACGATGGCGACGGATTCCCCTCTCCGGAGCCCAGAATGGACTCCGGATCAGCCCTCCCGAGAGAGATTAGGGCTTGGCGGCGGCTCCGTATCAATAAACGCAATGAATCCTTCTCTTGATTTTTTTCTCCCCAAACATGAATATATAGAGTTGGACTTGAGGTCGGAGGAGCACTAGGGGGCCCACGAGGCAGGGGCGCGCCCAGGGGGGCAGGCGCCCCCACCCTAGTGGATAGAGTGTGGCCCCCTGGCCCTGATTCTTTGCCAATATTTTTTATATTTCCAAAAATATATCCGTGGAGTTCCAGGTCATTCCGAGAACTTTTATTTCTGCACAAAAATAACACCATGGCAATTCTGCTGAAAACAGCGCCAGTCCGAGTTAGTTCCATTCAAATCATACAAGTTAGAGTCCAAAAAAGGGCAAAAGTGTTTGGAAAAGTAGATACGATGGAGACGTATCACGCTGAGAGTCACCCATCGAGATGTGCTTATTACAAACTGAAATGGGGATATGTCCAAACTACATCTTGACTGACATGCGTCCTGCATCAAGAATCAATTGTCCAACCAAAAGACCAATACGTCTCGCATTTAATGACTACACCTCTTGAATCCCCACAGATAGGATCTGTGTTACTGTCCCTTCTATCACTAGTGTTGAGAATAACACTTCACGGTCTCCCAGCCCTTAGCCTCTCCGAAGCTTGATTTCCATGATTCTGGGTACCTACAGAGATGAAGAATGCAGACGAGACAGGAGACATCTACGGAACAATTTAATTTCACACATATGGGACGTTAATTCAAAGCACTTCCATTGATCCCCACAAAAAACAGAGGGTTGCAAGGTGATACGTCTCCGACGTATCGATAATTTTTTTATTATTTCGTGCTATTATATTATCAATCTTATATACTTTATATGTCATTTTATATCAGTTTTAGGAACTATCCTATTAACCTAGTGCCTAGTGCTAGTTGTTGTTTTCCGCATGTTTTTGGTTTTATAGAAAACCCCTACCAAACGAAGTCTAAATGCTACAAAACTTTTTGATGATTTTTTTGCACAAGGAGGGACCCTAGAAGCTTCGGGGGAGGACCATAAGCCAGACGAGGAGACGACAAGGCAATAGGGCGCGCTCTGATGTTTTGTGGGCCCCTCAAGGATCCGTCTGACCTAATTTCAGTGCTATAAATTCCCAAATATTTCAAAAACCCCAGAGCGAGACCCAAAACAATTCTTCTACTGCCACAAGCCTCTGTTTTTTCATGATCCCATGTAAACGCCTTTTCTGGTAATCTACCGAAGGGGGAATCGATCATGGAGGCCTTCTTCATCAACCTTGATGCCTCCATGATGATGTGTGGCTAGTTCTCCACATGACCTAAGGGTCCATAGCACCCCGGTCGTAGCGCCGTAGGATCCATGTTGCCGTACTAAACCCTTATATCAATTGTGTTTAGAATAGCACGTCAAAGTCTCCTTGCCCTTAGCCTTTCTGTGGCTTGCTCTCCATGATCCTGGGTACCTTCAGGGATGAAGAACACAGATGAGACAAGAGACATCTACGGAACAATTTTATTTCACACATATGATGTTAATTCAAAGCACTTTCATCGATCCGCACAAAAAATACAGAGGGTTGCAAGGCTCTTGCCTCAACCCATACCTTACCGAATTACTCACACATGGATATCAGATCACATGAAGAACACATTAAAGGACATGATGAGCCACATGTATATGGGATAAATTGTAGCTCTTTTCGATAAGAGTGTCGAACCCAACGAGGAGCAGAAGGAAATGACAAGCGATTTTCAACAAGGTAATGTTTATAAGTGTTGAAATTGTAAGTAACAGAGTAGTTTTATCGCAAGATAATTTGTAACAAGAAAGTAACGATAATAGTAGCAAAAGTGCGGCAAGGTATCCCATTCATTTTGACGCAAAGGACAGGCCAAAACGGTCTCTTATAGTAAGCAAAGCATTCTTGAGGGTACATGGGAATTTCATCTAGTCACTTTCACCATGTTGATTTGATTTGTGTTCGCTACTTTGATAATTTGATATGTGGGTGGACCGGTGCTTAGGTACTGTTCTTACTTGAACAAACCTCCTACTTATGATTAACACTCTCGCAAGCATCTGCAACTATGAGAAATGTATTAAGAATAAATTCTAACCATAGCATTAAACTTTTGGATCCAATCTGTCCCTTACAGAATAGCGCATAAACTAGGGTTTAAGCTTCTGTCACTCTCGCAACCCATCAGCTAATAACTATTCCACAATGCATTCCCTTAGGCCCAAATATGGTGAAGTGTCATGTAGTCGACGTTCACATGACACCACTAAGGGAATCACAACATACATACTATCAAAAAATCGAACACACATCAAGTTCACATGATTACTTGCAAAATGATTTCTCCCGTGACCTCAAGAACAAAAGTAACTACTCACAAATGATAATCATGCTCAAGATCAGAGGGGTATTAAATAGCATATTGGATCTGAACATATAATCTTCCACCAAATAAACCATATAGTAATCTACTGCAAGGTGTAATCAACACTACTATTCACCCACAAGCACCAATCTATAGTTCCGGTAATAAGATTAAACATAAGAGATGAACTAGAGTTTGAGATGAGATGGTGTTGTTGAAGATGTTGATGGAGATTGCCCTCCCCAAGATGGGCGAGTTGTTGGTGATGATGATGACGATGATTTCCCCCTCCGGGAGGGAAGTTCCCCCGGCGGAATCACTCCACCGGAGGGAAAAAGTGCTCCTACCCAAGTTCCGCCTCGAGACAGTGGCGCTCTGTCCCGAAAGTCCTCCCTTTATTTTTTCTAGGTCAAAAATACTTATATACCAGAAGATGGGCACCGAAGGTGGGCCTGGGTGAGCACAACCCACCAGGGCACGCCCAGGTGGGTTGTGCCCACCTGGTGGGCCCCTTTGGTACTTATTTGCTCCAATATTCATCATATATTCCATAAAAATTCACCGTTAAGTTTCAGCTTGTTTGGAGTTGTGTAGAATAGGTAGCCCGACATAGCTTTTCCAGGTCCAGATTTCCAGCTGCCAAAATTCTTCCTCTTTGTGTGTACCTTGCAAATTATGAGAGAAAAAGCATTAGAATTATTTCAAAAAGCACTATTATGCATAAAAACATCATAAATAACAGTAGGGAAACATGATGCAAAATGGACGTATCAACTCCCCCAAGCTTAGACCTCGCTTGTCCTCAAGCGAAAACCGAAATCGAAAAACATGTCCACATGCTTAGAGAGAGAGAGAGGTGTCGATAAAAACGAAATACGGACATAGAAGCATCATGTGAATTATTATAACATAAACAAACTTAAACATAAGACTCTTATCATAGAACTTTTATCATAGACTTCTCATGAGTAAGTGACAATTCAACTTTGCAACTACAATTCATCATCTTTTCAGGAAGGGTCACGTATCTGAGCCTCTAGGCAAGTCCACATACTCAACCATCATATAGTCTTCTATGATTGCTAACACTCACCACATACACATGAGCAAAACGTTTCAACCAGACACATAGGAAGATAGGGGCTTATAGTTTCGCCTCCCAACATATTCACCTCAAGGGTGATGTCAATAATAATAACTCATGCTACCCATATTCAACTAGACATATGTGCCTAGATCTTTCCTCACCACATGATGCTTGCCAAAGGAGAAAAATTAAAAAGGAATAGAGAGAAAACTTTGACTCTTTGCACAAAAGTAAATACATAAAAGTAAAAGATAGACCATTTGCAGAGGGAAGCAGAGGTTGTCATGCGCTTATTTGTATGTATGCTCAACCCCTTAGTGCAAAAGAATGTCATATTGTATTGCCCCTTGTAATAGAGACCTTTATTATGAAGTCTATCGCTTTTATTCTTCACCATCATAAGTTCGTACAATGCTCAATTTTCTCTTATACTAAATGATCTCACATTTTTAGAAGAAATTTGTAACATCCAAAAATTATAAATTTTGGAATGTTATATTAAATAAATATTTTTTGATTGTGGTGTGATTGCTTGTGTGAAACTGAGTGAAATTAGAAACTTTCTGAAAATTGAATGAGAGGGAATGAAATGACTTTCCCAAACTTTCACTTTGCATTCTGAGCTCCATGAACTCAAATTCTTTTCAAACGCAAAAACCCTAGAGTGAAGATGACATGACTTCTTCCATTTAAAAAGAAAAGGGTTTTTGAAAATATTTGAATTTCATTTGCAAATAATTCAAACCAGAAACTTTATGCAACTCAATGATTTTCATGAGAGAAGATAAAATCACCTCTTCAAATTGTGTGAAATATGAGTTGGAAGTTTAAAAGAATCAAATTGAAAGTTCCTTTGAAGTTATTTTGAAACCCATTTTCAATTTGGCGTTATCTGGTTTTTTTCAAATTATTTGCCTCCAAAAATGAAATATATGGAAAATAGGGTAAAATGATTCCCAACAATATAAAAGTGGAGAAAAATAAATTTGAAATCATTTAGTATTTTAAAAATAATTTTTATTGGGTTTTCTTGCAACAACAGCAATATTCCCACCAAACACCACCGCCACCGCTGAGCTCTCCCCACTCGTGTTCATTATCCCCGAGCTACATCGAGGTCGTCCACGATCTCGCCGTCGTCGTACGCATAGAACGAAGCTCTTCCTGACGCCAGAGACCCCCTGGTGAAGCCACTCGCACATCATCGACGTCGCCGACGACTTCGCCAGAGATCTTCACCGCCGCCACGGTGAGCTCCATCTCTCCCCCTCCGTTCGATCTAAATTCTATGGCATACATTAGAACCTCTGAACGGTTAGGTTTTTTTACTAGATCTGTTTAGCATCGGTTTATTTTTGGTTTAGATCGGACCAGTTAAGCCGATTTTTCTTTTTGTGCACGCGCGCGCTAATCTGTTAAAGATCGGTGGAGCGTCGTTAAGTTCATATCGCCCACTGCTTAGGCCCAATAGCAGCCTGACGCGTAGCAGTTGCCCGTTTTATTTTTATTCTATTTTATTTCGTTTCTGTTTCAAAAACAGAATAGTTCTATTCTTAAATATTCAATATCTTTTATATTTTAGATCCAAATTGAGTGATTCTTTTTGCACTAGATTCAAAATTTGTTGAAGTTTCTGTTTGAATACTTAGTTTTCAAATTTGAGTAATTTAAATTTGACTTATTTCAAATATGCTTCAAACATTGTTTTGGCTCTAGTTTGAATTCTATAATAGATTTTTTACTGGTTCCTTTCACTTCTGTTTTGTTTTTGTTTTGTCTATCCAGTAGATTATATTGATTTATTTCTGGTTTATTTTAAATTAGGGTTTAGACAGAACAATACTGTTTTAGTTCTACTTTGTTTTAGTCTTTTCTTTATAGTTTTAATTGTTTTGAAATTATTTCTTTTGTCAATTTTGAAAAATTTGGATTTGTTTCTGTTATTTAATAGTAGAAAATGTTATTCTTATTGTTTTAATATTTTCTTTAGTTTTATAGTAAAACTTGCATAGGGCATAAATAGAGTTTTATAAAAGCTTTTTATGTGTTTCTTTTTGCTAGTAAAAGTTTATGAAAAATAATTTATGTTATTTTAATAAAACTTCATTTACTTTCTGTTAAGTCAGTTGTTTTACTATTTTCTTTTTTGTTAATTTATTAGTTAAGTATTTTATTTTATTTTTGTAGTCAAGTTTTATGTGGCATAAAAACTATTTTTATTGTTTGTAGTAAAGTCTTAGACTTTTCCTTAGTAGTTTTCCTTGAAGTTCTTTGGATTTTATTTGGGTTTTATTATTTGATTTCCTTGTTGTTTATGGATAATTATGATTGCTAGAAATTGCTTTCTAGAATGATTGCTTATGTGAGTGCAATGTTTGACTATATAGATTTTCTTCGGAGAGTGACGAATAGTACTATCAGGATTTCTCTCAGAGCGATATTATCTTCATCAACATACCAGGCAATTTCACTTTGATCATGCTTTCCATACCTATGTTTTTATTGCATTTAGTGTCACCACTCATAATCCCTCCAATAGTGTTATTGAATCTTGTAGTTGATTAGAATGCATGAGGTAGGAACCCATCTCCCTGTTACCAAGCCTGGGACGTTGTTTAGTTTCAATGCTACGCTATAGTAGATGATACGTCTCTGTCGTATCTACTTTTCCAAACACTTTTGCCCTTGTTTTGGACTCTAACTTGGATGCTTTGAATGAAACTAACCCGAACTGACGTTGTTTTCAGCAGAATTGCCATGGTGTTATTTATGTGCAGAAACAAAAGTTCTCGGAATGACCTGGAACTCCACGGATATTATTTTTGGAAATAATAAAAAATATTGGCAAAGAATCAGGGCCAGGGGGCCACACTCTAGCCAAGAGGGTAGGGGCGCCTGCCCCCCCTGGGCGCGCCCCTGCCTCATGGGCCCCCTAGAGCTCCTCCGACCTCAACTCCAACTCTATATATTCATGTTCGGGGAGAAAAAAATCAAGAAGAAGGAATCATCGCGTTTTACGATATGGAGCCACCGCCAAGCCCTAAAATCTCTCGGGAGGGCTGATCTGGGGTCCGTTCGGGGCTTCGGAGAGGGGAATCCGTCGCCGTCGTCATCATCAACCATCCTCCATCACCAATTTCATGATGCTCACCGCCGTGCGTGAGTAATTCCATCATAGGCTTGCTGGGCGGTGATGGGTTGGATGAGATTTATCATGTAATCGAGTTAGTTTTGTTAGGGTTTGATCCCTAGTATCCACTATGTTCTGAGATTGATGTTGCTATGACTTTGCTATGCTTAATGCTTGTCACTAGGGCCCGAGTGCCATGATTTCAGATCTGAACCTACTATGTTTTCATGAATATATGTGAGTTTTTGATCCTATCTTGCAAGTCTATAGTCACCTACTATGTGTTATGATCCGGCAACCCCGAAGTGACAATAATCGGGACCACTCCCGGTGATGTCCGTAGTTTGAGGAGTTCATGTATTCACTATGTGTTAATGCTTTGGTCCGATACTCTATTAAAAGGAGGACTTAATATCCCTTAGTTTCCTTTAGGACCCCGCTGCCACAGGAGGGTAGGACAAAATATGCCATGCAAGTTCTTTTCCATAAGCACGTATGACTATATTCGGAATACATGCCTACATTACATTGATGAATTGGAGCTAGTTCTGTGTCACCCTAGGTTATGATTGTTACATGATGAACCACATCCTGCATAATTCTCCATCACTGATCCATTGCCTATGGGCTTTCCATATATTGTCCTTCGCTTATTTACTTTTTCGTTGCTATTGTTATCATCACTATAAAACACCAAAAACATTACTTTTGCTATCGTTACCTTTTGCTATCGTTACCACTACTATCATAATACTTTGCTACTAAAAACCTTGTTGTAGATATTAAGTTTCCAGGTGTGGTTGAATTGACAACTCAGCTGCTAATACTTGAGAATATTCTTTGGCTCCCCTTGTGTCGAATCAATAAATTTGGGTTGAATACTCTACCCTCGAAAATTGTTGCGATCCCCTATACTTGTGGGTTATCAAGACTATTTTATGGCGCCGTTGCCGGGGAGCATAGCTCTATTCTTTGAGTCACTTGGGATTTATATCTGCTTATCATTATGAAGAACTTGAAAGATCCAAGAACCAAGATTTATCCGTCAACTACGAGGGGAGGTAAGGAACTGCCATCCAGCACTGCGCTTGATTCAGCTTCTGTTTTGAGTAAGATTGCGACACCTAAACACGCTTCTGCTATTAATTCCGATATGTTGCATGTTATTGATGATGCCACTTCTGTTATGCATGATACTTATGATGAAACTACTTCTATGCTTGATACTACTATGCCACTTGGTGAATTTCTTGATGAACAACTTGCTAGGGCTAGAGAGAATGAAATTATTGAAACTGATAATATTGATAAAAGTGATGATGAAGGCTCTACTAATAAATATGAATTACCTATTGTGCCTGAGGGCTATGTTATGGATGAAGAAACTAAGAGAGACTTTCTTGCCTGCAATGATAGAAGTGATCTTAAGAAATTATTAGCTAAGCTTAAACAAAAAACTCTGAATGCTAGAATGAAATATGATCCTGCTTATGCTACTTCACCTATCTTTGTTACTGATAAGGATTATGAATTCTCTATTGATCCCGATATAATTACTTTGGTTGAATCTGATCCTTTCTATGGTTATGAATCTGGAATTTTTATGGCACGTCTTACTAAATTAAATGATATAGCTACCCTGTTCACTAATGATGAGAGAACTCGCTGCTTTTATATCCTTAAAATATTTCCATTCTCATTAAAGTGTGATGCTAAGATATGATTTATTACTTCTCTGCTAAATATTTCCCTGCTCATAAGAAACAAGCTGCCTTAAGGGATTTATATAATTTTGTGCAAATTGAAGAAGAGAGTCTCCCACAAGCTTGGGGGAGGCTTCTCCAATTATTTAATGCTTTGCGTGATCATCCTCTTAAGAAAAATGAAATACTTGATATCTTTTATAATGGACTAACCGATGCTTCCAGAGATTACCTGGATAATTGTGATGGTTCTGCTTTCAGGGAAAGAACACTGGATGAAGCTGAAATTCTATTGAATAATATGTTGACAAATGAAAATAATTGGACACTTCCTGAGCCAGCTCCTGAGCCTATTCCTAAACCAACTCCGACGAAAAGGGGTGTTCTATTTCTCAGTCCTGAAGATATGCAAGAGGCAAAGAAATCCATGAAAGAAAAGGGTATTAAAGTTGAAGATGTTAAGAATTTACCTCCTGTTAAAGAAATAAATGGTCGTAATTTACCGCCTGTTGAAGAAATATATGGTTTTAATCCATCACCTATTGAAGAAACACATGGTCTTGATAAGCCGACACAGGTAGTAAAGGTAAATTCTCTCTATAGATATGATAAAGCTAAAATCCCTCCTTCTAAGTTTGCTAGCCAATGTTTGGATGAGTTTGATAACTTTATGGTTAAGCAAGAAGACTTCAATGCTTATTTTGGTAGACAATTGAAACAAATGCTTATATGATTGAACACTTGGGTGATTATATGTCTAGAGTTAAAGGTGAACTTAAACTCATTACTAAACATGCTTCTATGGTTACCACTCAAGTAGAACAAGTACTTAAAGCTCAGAATGATTTGCTCAATGAATTAAATAGTAAGAAAAATGATAATGTTGTTAGAGTTATGACTAGAGGTGGTAAATGACCCAGGAACCTTTGTATCCTGAGGGCCATCCTAAGAGAACTGAGCAAGATTCTCAGAGAAATGATATAGATGCACCTAGTACTTCTAAAAGGAAGAAAAAGAAAAATGATAGGACTTTGTATGCTTCTAGTGAACCTGTTATTGACACACCTGAGAATCTCAATGATATTTCTATTTCTGATGCTAAAACACAATCTGGTAATGAACATGAAACTAGTGATAATGTTAATGATAATCTTCATGATGATGCTCAACCTAGTAATGATAATGATATAGAAATTGAACCTACTGTTAATCTTGATAACCCACAATCAAAGAATCAACGTTATGATAAGAAAGACTTTGTTGCTAGGAAGCACGGTAAAGAAAGAGAACCATGGGTTCAGAAACCCATGCCTTTTCCTCCTAAGCCATGCAAGACAAAGGATGAGGAGGATTTTGAGCGCTTTGCTGAAATGATTAGACCTATCTTTTTGCGTATGCGATTAACTGATATGCTCAAAATGAATCCTTATGCTAAGTATATGAAAGATATTGTTACTAATAAAAGAAAGATACCAGAAGCTGAAATTTCCACCATGCTTGCTAATTATACTTTTAAGGGTGGAATACCAAAGAAACTTGGAGATCCCGGAGTACCAACTATACCATGCTCCATTAAAAGAAACTATGTTAAAACTGCTTTATGTGATCTTGGAGCCGGTGTTAGTGTTATGCCGCTCTCTTTATATCGTAGACTTGATTTGAATAAGTTGACACCTACCAAAATATCTTTGCAAATGGCTGGTAAATCAACTGCTATACCTGTCGGTATTTGTGAGGATGTGCTCGTTGTGGTTGCAAACGTTACTATTTTAACGAACTTTGTCATTCTTGACATTCCCGAGGACGATAGTATGTCTATTATTCTTGGAAGACCCTTTTTGAATACTGCAGGGGCTGTTATTGATTGCAGCAAAGGCAATGTCACTTTTCATGTTAATGGTAATGATCATACGGTACACTTTCCGAGGAAACAACCTCAAGTCCACAGTATCAACTCTATTGGAAAATTTTCAACTATTACTATTGGAGGTTTTGAATTTCTTCTTCCTACTGTCAAGAATAAATATGATATTCTTATTGTCGGGGATGTACATATCCCCGTTGATGTAACCTAGTGATTTTCGAAAATTCTCCGGTTCCATGTTATTCGGAATGAGTTTGTTAACAAGACTTGATCAACCTTGTTAGTGGATTCCTTTTGATGAGCATGAGATGGATGAATTTAGAAAACACAACTCTCTGTATCCTCTTTTTACTTTCTGTTATTTAGTTTAAATAAAGCAAAAATAGTAATTTCTGTCTGTTTTCTGATTATCCATGCAATATAAAAATACCCTGAAAATAAAAGTTCTCCAAATGCCCTGCCAATTTAATATGATTTTTTCTGGAATATTTGAGAATATCTGGCACTGAGAACACCGCAAGGGGAGCAAGCACCTGGCCACGAGGGTCCACGGCGCGCCCACCCCCTGGGCGCGCCCCCTGCCTCGTGGGCCCATAGTGGCTCTCCTCCACTTATTCCTGCACCCATACACTTCTTCTTCCTCCCAAAAAACCACTATCCAGCTCAAGCACGAGTTCTAGCTCATTTTGCTGTGATTTTCAATCTCCTTGCTCAAAGCACCTCTCACAAAACTGCTTTGGTGGATTGTTCCTTGGTATGTGACTCCTCCATCGGTCCAATTAGTTATTGTTCTTGTGCTTTATTCATTGCAATTTTGTGTTGCCTAGGTGACCATGTTCTTGAGCTTGCATGTCAAATCTATATGGTTCCAAGTAGTTCTAATGCATGATATAGGCTCTAGGCACTTGTAGGAGTAGTTGCTATCAATATTGTTGACCTTGGCTCACTTTTATTTGAAGTTACTAAAAATTTCAGAAATTTTTCAGAAGAAGAAATATGTTTAGGAAAATGTACCGAGGTGGTTCTTCAAGGAAGCAAGGACCCAGGCTTGCAATGCGTGATGCTGATGATGAGCCACCAAGGGACGCTCCAGTGCAGCCTTGTGAATGGCCTTCAAAGGACTTCATGGATCGCACGGGAATTAAGGAAGAATTTAACGCATATTTGCGTAACGCTGATCTTGTGAGCTTTGAGGCCGAAAAGTGCAGCCAGTACCACTATCTCACTAGTTCCTTTGTGAGGAGGTTTGAATTTTCATCTTCACGCAATTCTCAAACTGTCTTGTTTGATCTTTATGAAAATTCTTATACTGTGGACTTAGAGGACTTTACCACTGCTTGCAAAATTCCACAATGGGGTAGTGCTAGTGAACCACGCAAAGCTGAATTTAGAGATTTTCTTGCTAGTATAACTGTGGGGGAATCTAGAGATATAGCACAAGCTACCATAGGGAGCATTCATTTTCCTGCTATACATTATTTCGCTCTCTTCATAGGTAGGTGCATAAATGGTAAAGATGAAGCATGTCATATGTGTGTCCCTGACCTCAGTATTCTTAGGAGTGTTGTGTTAGGAGACAAGTATTATAATTTGGGAGCCATTGTTGCACGTAAGTTGCATCATAATAGATTTAATGGAAATTTCTTCGGTGGAATTTATGCAACCCGTATAGCTAATTTTCTTGGTATAACCATATATGAGGATGATATTGAGTTGCCCCCTGCTTATTTGGATTATGAGGCTATGGTTCGTCATCATTTTGTTGAGAGGAACGATCAGTTCCTCCAGTACCGACTAATCTTCGACAGACGATGCATCTATCACGTCGCTCTCCCTACTTCTACTTTCTTTGACTTTCAGGCAAAAGGGAGACATTTTATAACTAGAGAGGAGGCGAAAGAGTATAAGAGGAGGGCTGAGATAGCTCGCCTCCAAGTTGCATCCCACGATGCAATGACTGCTGCATCTCAGTACAACCCCAACTACAACTTTGGATATCCGCCAGGCCATCCGTGGCATTAGACCAACTTAGGCTAAAAGCCTAAGCTTGGGGGAGTACGTATTTCTCACCGACATTACATTCATGTTCACACACTCATTGCTAGATGTCGGTGCTCATACTTTTTCATTGTAATATCCATGCTAGTTTATTTCCTTTTTATGCTTTCTTATTGTGTGTTTAATAAACCTTAAGAAAAAACAAAAAAATAGTTGTAACTTTTAGCTAGTTTTAATTTCCATGCTTGTAGTAGTAATTAAAAAAAACCCAAAAAGATTTCTTGTACTTCTTTTGCTTGTTGGGAGCTTTCCCGTGTAAATAGTTTTATTCCTTTCTTTTCTTTGGGGGTCGATAGGAGAAGACCATAATTAAATTGTTAAAGTGGCACTTATATGCATTATTGTTGATTTGGCAAAAGAGTCCATATTGCCTTGTCTTCTCCTGTTTATTGAATGCTTGCAGATTCCAGCTTAGTCCAATGTACACGCACTATTATTATTATTCACATCATTCGGTCATGCAAGTGAAAGGCAATTATGACGATATATGATTGACTGATTGCGATGGGAGAAGCTGGTATGAACTCGACCTCTCTTGTTTTTGGAAATATGATTAGTTCATCGTTCCTGATTCAGCCTATTATGAATAAACATGTTTGCAATGACAATTAGAGATTATAGTTGCTTATGCCATGCTTAATTAGCTAGGAGCTTATAATGGTTTACCTTGCATGCCAACATGCTATTAAAATAGTTGTGATGTGGTATGATAGGGTGGTATCCTCTTTTGAACAATTTGAGTGGCTTGACTTGGCACATGTTCACGCATGTAGTTGAAACAAAATCAACATAGCCTCTACGATATTTATGTTCATGGTGCATTATATCCTACTCATGCTTGCATTCGGTGTTGATTAATTTTAATGCATGTTCATGACGGTTGTCGCTCTCTAGCTGGTCGCTTCCCAGTCTTTTTCTAGCCTTCACCTGTACTAAGTGGGAATACTGCTCATGCATCCAATTCCATAAACCCCAAAGTTATTCCATATGAGTCCACCATACCTACCTATATACGGTATCTACCTGCCGTTCCAAGTAAATTTGTATGTGCCAAACTCTAAACCTTCAAATAAACATTCTGTTTTGTATGCTCGAATAGCTCATGTATCAACTAGGGTTGTCCATATCTTCCATGTTAGGCGGGTTATTCTCAAGAGGAATGGACTCCGCTCCTCATTCACGAGGAAATGGCTGGTCACCGGATGCCCATTCCCATGCTTTATGCAAATCAAATCAAAATAATTGCAAACAAAACTCCCCCTGGGGCTGTTGTTAGTTGGAGGCACTCGTTGTTTCGAGCAAGCCATGGATTGATGCTTGTTGGTGGAGGGGGAGTATAAACTTTCCCATTCTGTTTGGGAACCGCTTATAATGTTTGTAGCATGGAAGATATTGCCATCTCTTGGTTGTTATGTTGACAATGGAAGTATGCCGCTCAAATATTATTCATCTCTATTTCAAAACCGAGCTCTGGCACCTCTACAAATCCCTGCTTCCCTCTGCGAAGGGACTATCTATTTACTTTTATGTTGTGTCATCATCCTCTTATTAAAAATCACCAGTTGGAGAGCACCGCTGTCATTTGCTTTCATTACTATTAACTTACATTGAGTTTGACTTGACTGGATCTCTTTTACCATGAATTACAATGTCTAGTCAGTCCTTGATCTTTAAAGGTACTATGCATTTATGTTTTGCGGTCTCAGAAAGGGCTAGCGAGATACCATCTTGTTATATCATATTATGATTGTTTTGAGAAAGTGTTGTCATCCGAGATTTATTATTATTGCTCGCTAGTTGATTATGCCATTGATATGAGTAAACATGAGACCTAAATGTTATTGTGAATATGGTTAGTTCATAATACTTGTTGAAAACTTGAATGCTGGCTTTACATATTTACAACAACAAGAGGAAACAGAGTTTGTAAAAGTTTTTCTTTATCACTTTCAGTTTATCAACTGGATTGCTTGAGGACAAGCAAAGGTTTAATCTTGGGGGAGTTGATACGTCTCTGTCGTATCTACTTTTCCAAACACTTTTGCCCTTGTTTTGGACTCTAACTTGCATGATTTGAGTGAAACTAACCCGGGCTGACGCTGTTTTCAGCAGAATTGCCATTCTGTTATTTGTGTGCAGAAACAAAAGTTGTCGGAATGACCTGAAACTCCACGGAGATTGTTTTTCAAAATAATAAAAAATACTGGCAAAGAATCAAGGCCATGGGGCCCACACCCTAGCCACGAGGGTGGGGGCTCGCCTGCCCCCCCTGGGCGCGCCCCCTGCCTTGTGGCCCCCCTGGAGCTCCTCCGACCTCAACTCCAACTCTATATATTTGTGTTCGGGGAGAAAAAAATAAAGAAGAAGGATTCATCGCGTTTTACAATACGGAGCCACCGGCAAGCCCTAAACTCTCTCGGGAGGGCTAATCTGGAGTCCGTTCGGGGCTCCGAAGAGGGGAATCCGTCGCCGTCGTCATCATCAACCATCCTCCATCACCAATTTCATGATGCTCACCGTCGTGCGTGAGTAATTTCATCGTAGGCTTGCTGGACAGTGATGGGTTGGATGAGATTTATCATGTAACCGAGTTAGTTTTGTTAGGGTTTGATCCCTAGTATCCATTATGTTCTGAGATTGATGTTGCTATGACTTTGCTATGCTTAATGCTTGTCACTAGGGCCCGAGTGCCATGATTTCAGATCTGAACCTACTATGTTTTCATGAATATATGTGAGTTCTTGATCCTATCTTGCAAGTCTATAGTCACCTACTATGTGTTATGATCCGGCAACCCCGAAGTGACAATAATTGGGACCACTCCCGGTGATGACCGTAGTTTGAGGAGTTCATGTATTCACTATGTGTTAATGCTTTGGTCCGGTACTCTATTAAAAGGAGGCCTTAATATCCCTTAGTTTCCGTTAGGACCCCGCTGCCACGGGAGAGTAGGACAAAAGATGTCATGCAAGTTCTTTTCCATAAGCACGTATGACTATATTCGGAATACATGCCTACATTACATTGATGAATTGGAGCTAGTTCTATGTCACCCTAGGTTATGACTGTTACATGATGAACCACATCCGGCATAATTCTCCATCACTGATCCATTGCCTACGAGCTTTCCATATATTGTCCTTCGCTTATTTACTTTTCCGTTGCTATTGTTATCATCACTATAAAACACCAAAAACATTACTTTTGCTATCGTTACCTTTTGCTATCATTACCACTACTATCATATTACTTTGCTACTAAATACCTTGCTACAGATATTAAGTTTCCAGGTGTGGTTGAATTGACAACTCAGCTGGTAATACTTGAGAATATTCTTTGGCTCCCCTTGTGTCGAATCAATAAATTTGGGTTGAATACTCTACCCTCGAAAACTGTTGTGATCCCCTATACTTGTGGGTTATCAGTAGACGGGGTTGGTATGAGTGCTCGTGAGTGGTGTGAGTATGAAGGACCCCCTACGTCAATGGCGACAACTTCATGATGGCATCTGTAAGGACTGCATCTTCAGGACCTCAAGACTTCAAGACCCGAGACAAGAATTCAATACACACTACTGGATGAAGGATGGATTTGATGGGCACCTTGGAGTAACCAGTGGATGGCCGGGATGCATGGGGAAGCACCATGACATCTTCCGGAAAGCTTCACCCAGACTCAAAGAGACAAAAGAATACTTCATGCCCGGGAGCTTACCTATGCAACCGCAAGTCACTATGGGCTTTGGCTTGGTCTACCGTAGTGGTTACTCTGGCTGGGATGGTGCTAGCAGATGTAGAACTACGGTAGGATTGGATGAGCACCCGACAATGGTCAGGGGAACTCTTCGGAATACCATGTTTCGATCGTCCCGTTTTCAAACGATCTGAAGTACGAGGACAAAAAGGGAGGGATCAAATCTTGCGGGTAAAGTGTACAAACCTCCGCAGAGGGTTAAAACCTAATCGATTAGCCGTGTCCCCGGTTATGGACAATTTGAGCATCTGGACTTGGATCTATCTCGGAACTCTCAACACCGGACTGGTAATTTAATTGTGGGCAACTTATGATGATTTTGGGCTATGAGACATCGGTTGGCGGAACCATGTCACGATAGAAAACTTCGTAGTACAGACTCCCAGTAATCCTTTGTTGTAGGGAAAATAAAATTTGCTTTTATGCAAAAAAAACTCAAAAATAGAGCCATACATCCATATTGCATATAGTATAGTTTTTATCATCTCTTTTCTTTTATTGTGATCTTGTCGGTGCATTCAATGTACTGACCTACACGGCTGCAACGTCTGATGTTGCAGACAATTTCTCCGACGAGTGAGTTTCGTTGTTGGGTTACAGTCTACACTCAACTTGCCGATGGCATTGATGGGACTCCACACCCGTTTGTCTATTTCCGTTGAGACTTATGAGGTATATATATATATATCAGTTTTACGTTATTTATACATGTGATTGCACTTTGATATATACATTGATGTACTGTGTGTGCCAGCGTACTGATCCAAGGATGGCACAGATACACAGAGACTTGACCGTTTGAGGTCGGGTCGCTATAGATATGGTATCAGAGCACATGTTCACTGTAGGACGTGACCCTAGAAACTGGAAAGTGATAACCCACAAGTATAGGGGATAACAACAGTTTTCGAAGGTAGAGTATTCAACCCAAATTTATTGATTCGACACAAGGGGAGCCAAAGAATGTTCTCAAGTATTAACAGTTGAGTTGTCAATTCAACTGCACCTGAAAGACTTAATATCTACAGCAAAGTATTTAGTAGCAAAGTAATATGATAGTAGTGGTAATGGTGGCAAAAGTAACAGTATTGGTTTTGTAGTGATTGTAAAAGTGGCAACAGAAAAGTAACTAAGCAGAGATCAATATGTGAAAAGCTTGTAGGCATTGGATCAGTGATGGATAATTATGTCGAATGCGATTCCTCATGCAACCATTATAACATAGGGTGACACAGAACTAGCTCCAGGTCATCAATGTAATGTAGGCATGTATTCCGAATATAGTCATACGTGCTTATTGAAAAGAACTTGCATGACATCTTTTGTCCTACCCTCACGTGGCAGCGGGGTCCTATTGGAAACTAAGGGATATTAAGGCCTCCATTTAATAGAGTATCGGACCAAAGCATTAACACTTAGTGAATACATGAACTCCTCAAACTACGGTCATCACCCGTAAGTATCCCGATTATTGTCACTCCGGAGTAAACGGATCATAACACATAATAGGTGACTATGAACTTGCAGGATAGGATCAAGAACTCACATATATTCATGAAAACATAATAGGTTCAGATCTGAAATCATGGCACTCGGGCCCTAGTGACAAGCATTAAGCATAGCAAAGTCATAGCAACATCAATCTCAGGACATAATGATACTAGGGATCAAACCCTAACAAAACTAACTCGATTACATGATAAATCTCATCCAAACGATAACTGTCCAGCAAGCCTACGATGGAATTACTTACGCACGGTGGTGAGCATCATGAAATTGGTGATGGAGGAAGGTTGATGATGATGATGGCGACGGATTCCCCTCTCCGGAGCCCCGAACGGACTCCAGATCAGCCCTCCCGAGAGAGATTAGGGCTTGGCGGTGGCTCCGTATCATAAAACATGATGAATCCTTCTCTCTGAATTTGTTCTCCCCGAACATGAATATATAGAGTTGGAGTTGAGGTCGGTGGAGGACCAGGGGGCCCCGAGGCAGGTGGCGTGCCGAGGGGGGTAGGCGCCCCCCCCCCCTCGTGCACAGGGTGTGGGCTCCCTGGCCTTCATTCTTTCGCCAGTAGTTTTTATATATTCCAAAAATATTCTCCGTTGATTTTCAGGTCATTCCGATAACTTTTATTTCTGCACAAAAATAACACCATGGCAAGTCTGCTGAAAATAGCGACAATCTGGGTTAGTTCCATTCAAATCATGCAAGTTAGAGTCCAAAACAAGGGAAAAATTGTTTGAAAAAGTAGAAATGACGGAGACGTATCAACTCCCCCAATCTTAAACCATTGCTTGTCGTCAAGCAATTCAGTTGATAAACTGAAAGTGATAAAGAAAAACTTTAACAAACTCTGTTTCCTCTTGTTGTTGTAAATATGTAAAGCCAGCATTCAAGTTTTCAACAAGTATTATGAACTAACCATATTCACAATAACATTTAGGTCTCATGTTTACTCATATCAATGGCATAATCAACTAGCGAGCAATAATAATAAATCTCGGATGACAACACTTTCTCAAAACAATCATAATATGATATAACAAGATGGTATCTCGCTAGCCCTTTCTGAGACCGCAAAACATAAATGCATAGTACCTTTAAAGATCAAGGACTGACTAGACATTGTAATTCATGGTAAAAGAGATCCAGTCAAGTCAAACTCAATGTAAGTTAATAGTAATGAAAGCAAATGACAGCGGTGCTCTCCAACTGGTGATTTTTAATAAGAGGATGATGACACAACATAAAAGTAAATAGATAGTCCCTTCGCAGAGGGAAGCAGGGATTTGTAGAGGTGCCAGAGCTCGGTTTTGAAATAGAGATGAATAATATTTGAGCGGCATACTTCCATTGTCAACATAACAACCAAGAGATGGCAATATCTTCCATGCTACAAACATTATAAGCGGTTCCCAAACAGAATGGGAAAGTTTATACTCCCCCTCCACCAACAAGCATCAATCCATGGCTTGCTCGAAACAACGAGTGCCTCCAACTAACAACAGCCCCAGGGGGAGTTTTGTTTGCAATTATTTTGATTTGATTTGCATAAAGCATGGGAATGGGCATCCGGTGACCAGCCATTTCCTCGTGAATGAGGAGCGGAGTCCATTCCTCTTGAGAATAACCCGCCTAACATGGAAGATATGGACAACCCTAGTTGATACATGAGCTATTCGAGCATACAAAACAGAATGTTTATTTGAAGGTTTAGAGTTTGGCACATACAAATTTACTTGGAACGGCAGGTAGATACCGTATATAGGTAGGTATGGTGGACTCATATGGAATAACTTTGGGGTTTATGGAATTGGATGCATGAGCAGTATTCCCACTTAGTACAGGTGAAGGCTAGAAAAAGACTGGGAAGCGACCAGCTAGAGAGCGACAACCGTCATGAACATGCATTAAAATTAATCAACACCGAATGCAAGCATGAGTAGGATATAATGCACCATGAACATAAATATCGTAGAGGCTATGTTGATTTTGTTTCAACTACATGCGTGAACATGTGCCAAGTCAAGCCACTCAAATTGTTCAAAAGAGGATACCACCCTATCATACCACATCACAACTATTTTAATAGCATGTTGGCATGCAAGGTAAACCATTATAAGCTCCTAGCTAATTAAGCATGGCATAAGCAACTATAATCTCTAATTGTCATTGCAAACATGTTTATTCATAATAGGCTGAATCAGGAACGATGAACTAATCATATTTCCAAAAACAAGAGAGGTCGAGTTCATACCAGCTTCTCCCATCGCAATCAGTCAATCATATATCGTCATAATTGCCTTTCACTTGCATGACCGAATGATGTGAATAATAATAATAGTGCGTGTACATTGGACTAAGCTGGAATCTGCAAGCATTCAATAAACAGGAGAAGACAAGGCAATATGGACTCTTTTGCCAAATCAACAATAATGCATATAAGTGCCACTTTAACAATTTAATTATGGTCTTCTCCTATCGACCCCCAAAGAAAAGAAAGGAATAAAACTATTTACACGGGAAAGCTCCCAACAAGCAAAAGAAGTACAAGAAATCTTTTTGGGTTTTTTTTAATTACTACTACAAGCATGGAAATTAAAACTAGCTAAAAGTTACAACTATTTTTTTGTTTTTTCTTAAGGTTTATTAAACACACAATAAGAAAGCATAAAAAGGAAATAAACTAGCATGGATATTACAATGAAAAAGTATGAGCACCGACATCTAGCAATGAGTGTGTGAACATGAATGTAATGTCGGTGAGAAATACGTACTCCCCCAAGCTTAGGCTTTTAGCCTAAGTTGGTCTAATGCCACGGATGGCCTGGCGGATATCCAAAGTTGTAGTTGGGGTTGTACTGAGATGCAGCAGTCATTGCATCGTGGGATGCAACTTGGAGGCGAGCTATCTCAGCCCTCCTCTTATACTCTTTCGCCTCCTCTCTAGTTATAAAATGTCTCCCTTTTGCCTGAAAGTCAAAGAAAGTAGAAGTAGGGAGAGCGACGTGATAGATGCATCGTCTGTCGAAGATTAGTCGGTACTGGAGGAACTGATCGTTCCTCTCAACAAAATGATGACGAACCATAGCCTCATAATCCAAATAAGCAGGGGGCAACTCAATATCATCCTCATATATGGTTATACCAAGAAAATTAGCTATACGGGTTGCATAAATTCCACCGAAGAAATTTCCATTAAATCTATTATGATGCAACTTACGTGCAACAATGGCTCCCAAATTATAATACTTGTCTCCTAACACAACACTCCTAAGAATACTGAGGTCAGGGACACACATATGACATGCTTCATCTTTACCATTTATGCACCTACCTATGAAGAGAGCGAAATAATGTATAGCAGGAAAATGAATGCTCCCTATGGTAGCTTGTGCTATATCTCTAGATTCCCCCACAGTTATACTAGCAAGAAAATCTCTAAATTCAGCTTTGCGTGGTTCACTAGCACTACCCCATTGTGGAATTTTGCAAGCAGTGGTAAAGTCCTCTAAGTCCACAGTATAAGAATTTTCATAAAGATCAAACAAGACAGTTTGAGAATTGCGTGAAGATGAAAATTCAAACCTCCTCACAAAGGAACTAGTGAGATAGTGGTACTGGCTGCACTTTTCGGCCTCAAAGCTCACAAGATCAGCGTTACGCAAATATGCGTTAAATTCTTCCTTAATTCCCGTGCGATCCATGAAGTCCTTTGAAGGCCATTCACAAGGCTGCACTGGAGCGTCCCTTGGTGGCTCATCATCAGCATCACGCATTGCAAGCCTGGGTCCTTGCTTCCTTGAAGAACCACCTCGGTACATTTTCCTAAACATATTTCTTCTTCTGAAAAATTTCTGAAATTTTTAGTAACTTCAAATAAAAGTGAGCCAAGGTCAACAATATTGATAGCAACTACTCCTACAAGTGCCTAGAGCCTATATCATGCATTAGAACTACTTGGAACCATATAGATTTGACATGCAAGCTCAAGAACATGGTCACCTAGGCAACACAAAATTGCAATGAATAAAGCACAAGAACAATAACTAATTGGACCGATGGAGGAGTCACATACCAAGGAACAATCCACCAAAGCAGTTTTGTGAGAGGTGCTTTGAGCAAGGAGATTGAAAATCACAGCAAAATGAGCTAGAACTCGTGCTTGAGCTGGATAGTGGTTTTTTGGGAGGAAGAAGAAGTGTATGGGTGCAGGAATAAGTGGAGGAGAGCCACTATGGGCCCACGAGGCAGGGGGCGCGCCCAGGGGGTGGGCGCGCCGTGGACCCTCGTGGCCAGGTGCTTGCTCCCCTTGCGGTGTTCTCAGTGCCAGATATTCTCAAATATTCCAGAAAAAATCATATTAAATTGGCAGGGCATTTGGAGAACTTTTATTTTCAGGGTATTTTTATATTGCATGGATAATCAGAAAACAGACAGAAATTACTATTTTTGCTTTATTTAAACTAAATAACAGAAAGTAAAAAGAGGATACAGAGAGTTGTGTTTTCTAAATTCATCCATCTCATGCTCATCAAAAGGAATCCACTAACAAGGTTGATCAAGTCTTGTTAACAAACTCATTCCGAATAACATGGAACCGGAGAATTTTCGAAAATCACTAGGTTACATCAACGGGGATATGTACATCCCCGACAATAAGAATATCATATTTATTCTTGACAGTAGGAAGAAGAAATTCAAAACCTCCAATAGTAATAGTTGAAAATTTTCCAATAGAGTTGATACTGTGGACTTGAGGTTGTTTCCTCGGAAAGTGTACCGTATGATCATTACCATTAACATGAAAAGTGACATTGCCTTTGCTGCAATCAATAACAGCCCCTGCAGTATTCAAAAAGGGTCTTCCAAGAATAATAGACATACTATCGTCCTCGGGAATGTCAAGAATGACAAAGTTCGTTAAAATAGTAACGTTTGCAACCACAACGAGCACATCCTCACAAATACCGACAGGTATAGCAGTTGATTTACCAGCCATTTGCAAAGATATTTTGGTAGGTGTCAACTTATTCAAATCAAGTCTACGATATAAAGAGAGCGGCATAACACTAACACCGGCTCCAAGATCACATAAAGCAGTTTTAACATAGTTTCTTTTAATGGAGCATGGTATAGTTGGTACTCCGGGATCTCCAAGTTTCTTTGGTATTCCACCCTTAAAAGTATAATTAGCAAGCATGGTGGAAATTTCAGCTTCTGGTATCTTTCTTTTATTAGTAACAATATCTTTCATATACTTAGCATAAGGATTCATTTTGAGCATATCAGTTAATCGCATACGCAAAAAGATAGGTCTAATCATTTCAGCAAAGCGCTCAAAATCCTCCTCATCCTTTGTCTTGCATGGCTTAGGAGGAAAAGGCATGGGTTTCTGAACCCATGGTTCTCTTTCTTTACCGTGCTTCCTAGCAACAAAGTCTTTCTTATCATAACGTTGATTCTTTGATTGTGGGTTATCAAGATTAACAGTAGGTTCAATTTCTATATCATTATCATTACTAGGTTGAGCATCATCATGAAGATTATCATTAACATTATCACTAGTTTCATGTTCATTACCAGATTGTGTTTTAGCATCAGAAATAGAAATATCATTGAGATTCTCAGGTGTGTCAATAACAGGTTCACTAGAAGCATACAAAGTCCTATCATTTTTCTTTTTCTTCCTTTTAGAAGTACTAGGTGCATCTATATCATTTCTCTGAGAATCTTGCTCAGTTCTCT
>NW_024111601.1:0-14444 GCF_003073215.2 Triticum urartu | reverse complement strand
AGTACCCAGTGTTGTCTTAGGATATCCCGGAGGACCCGTGTGATAATCCTACGGCCCGCCACCCAGGCTCAAAGGGATCATAAGATTATTCATGCTAGAAACTTCCGTCTGCAGCCACAAGCTATTATGGGCCCTAGCATAGTTGAGTAAGTTGCGTGAAGCTCTTGAAGAGGTACACTAGAAGATGTAGTGGGTTGTAGGTGGTATAGTCTACCCAGAGTAGAGAGTTAATGCTTCAGAAAGACTGTGTCTCGAATCTCCGACCATGGATGTATTCGAGTCTTGTGGGGAAAAGTGCGCAAACCTCTGCAAAGTGTATAAACTAATCATGCTTAGCCGTGTCCCCGGTTATGGACATCTTGAGTATCTGGTTGTTGGATTATCATGATTGATCTCATCACTCTTAATTTAAATTGATTGGGTTTAATGATGATGTTTAATCAAGATTGAGTTGGAGGAACCTTCTCAATGTTTAACAACTACCATGATAGTTAAATAAAATTTATTCCTTTGTTGTAGGGAAAAATTGGCTTTTCGCAAAACTATTTAACCATACAGCCTCCACCAGCCAAATATGCATGTAGTGATAGCAATTATTTTGTTCACTGTTCTCTTGTGTTATTTTGCTAGCATATTCCATGTGCTGACCAATTTCAGGCTGCAACGTTCATGTTGTAGACTTTTCAGACGACGAGTAAGGAGCCATAGGTCGTTGTCTTTCACTCAGTGATGCCGTTGGAGTTGATGGACTCACATTATCTTCCAAGCCTTCCACTGTTATTGATTTTAGATGGCCTTAAGCCATATTTATTGTTTTATGTTCTCTTTTGAGACATTCGATGTAATAAGTGTGTGATTGCTACTCTGTTATAAATCCTCAAGTACTGTGCATGTCAGCATTACCGATCCAGGGATGACACTGATGCACAGAGATCAGACTGTTTGAGGTATGGTCGCTACATTCAGCCACACCGTCTTCCTTCTCACCACAGCTTCTCCAACGAGGGCATACACCAGAAGGGAGCTATAGTCCCCACTCAACAGTTCCCTGCATCAAATGTGTGTGACCGACATGGACAACCACAACAACTACAGGGCCATCGACTAGTCAGCACATGATGCTCACTCCTATGGATGGCGGCCAGATAGGTTGTACTCTCATCTTACTTGTGTGCAACATTTATGGCTTTGTTATTCATCTAAGTATGGAAAATAGATTATCACATTTCACTGTATATTCATGATGATCTCTTAAGAGTCTTGTTCAGGAGTTAACGTTATTCCATAGTTCAGATAAGAGACTTGTTCTTTAGATAGCGCTGTTCCATAGTTATCATCCATCAGCCAATGTTATCCCACAGGATGGTGATTATACCACTTCTAGTATTACCTATGTTGTTCTTTAATACTTTTTTGTGTCATCTAGTTAATCAAGAGTACAAATGATAGATATTTCATAGCTTTCATTTGTGTTCTCCCTTTAGTTTTTGAGACCTATTGCTACTAGTTAAGACCAGTCGTACTATTTATGTCGTATCCTACAGGCACTCATTACATTAATCTAACCACTAGTTGTCTTACATGCATGTCGTCTCCACAAGAACCTCACAGAGCAATGTAACAGCCAACAAACTTGACGTCAATGGTACCCAATATGATGGAACATGTAAAGGCAGTTCTTAAGAAGACTTGCAGAAAGATGATGAATCCTATTCAGCCCACAAGGTCCTTGCTCTAACTTGGCCCGTGATATGGGTACAACATGCATATAATGTCCTGGAGTGCATCTACTCTATTGCAATGCCATGTGCTTAGCTTGCGGATCATGCATGTAAATATGTCATGCCTTCCTGTTTTTCAGTACCTATTCCATTCATGATAACATGTTTTAAAATTCAAATATTGTCATTCTACTCTGTCGCAATGCCATCTGATTAGTTTGGACATCATGCTTCTAAATATCTTATGCATTGTTATTCATTAGTATGTACTCCATCTGTCTACCATACCATGTTTTGTTCTAGTGGTTTGTTGCAATGCCATCTTAGTTTCCCAATCATACATGCATATGTTTCCTTCGTGTTTTTCTGTATGTCTTCTGCTATCATACAATTTTACATTTAACTAGTGTTTTTTTACTCTGTTGTCCTGTCGTATCCGTAGCTTTTACATCATACTCCCTTTGTCCGGATTGCATGTCGTAGAAATGGATAAAAATAGATGTGTCTAGAACTGAAGCACGCATAGACACATCCATTTATTTTTGGATGGAGGGAATACATGTTAATATGTCATGTCTTTCTATTCTTCAGTGCCTATTCCATCTCTCTACCATTGCATATTTTATAACTTAAGCACCATTCTTCTATATAAGGCATGCAAGGGGAAGAAGGCTATGTTAGAATCTGAAGGGTTACAAACAAGGTCTTTGCAAAAGATCCAAACGCCAGGAGATAGTAAACCAACTCCAGTGTTCATACACTACAAAAAACTACACTTCCGTGATGACACGTGTTTGTCACAGTGGGTCACGTTTTATGTCATGCATGTACATCCATGAAAAATTTATGACAGAATCAAGATAGTCATACTTGTGCTGTCGTAGAAGTGTTCCATGACATTACCAAAATTATCATCATGGAAGTGTCCACTTCCATGACGATAAATCACGCGTCATAGAAGTGCTTTCGTCAAGGGTGACCGACACGTGGCATCGACCGTAACGAGTCGCCGTTAAGCTATTGGGTCCGGTTTTGGATCCGATAAACCGTTAACATCCCAGACCAATGGGGATTTTCCACGTGTAAAATTCTCATTGGCCGGAGGAACCACGTGTCGACTCACCCTTGGGACAGATGTCATCCACTCATTGGACAGGAGGCGCCTATGATAGATCGACACGTGGCATGACCCAACAGTGGCCATTCTGGTGAAAAAGGTTGGCCCAGTAAGAATTAGCAGGCCGACCCATATAAGGCCTACTTGTGTCAGATCGATTTAATCCCACAGCCCATACGAGATGTGCGAATTCGACCAGTCAATGACCCGTTAACGATTTGACACCATTGCGGCCCATCGTCAGTTTGATCCCGTTAATAGCCCGCTATATATTTGGGCTTAATATCGGCCCGATGTGGTTTCGGCCTGTTAACGGCCCATTCAAGGGATGGGCCAATTTTCAAGATGTACATCTTTCGGCCTTTTAGCGACCCATTTAAGTGTTGGGCCAATTTCCGGCCCGATGTGTCTTTCAGCCTGGTGACGGCCCATAAGTGAGTTGGTCCATTAGCAGTAGAACCAGAATTTTGGCCTTTTAACGGCCCATGCTCTTCATGGTCCAATACCAGCCCGGTTTCTCTTTCGGCCTGCTAAAGGCCCACAACACAATTGGGCCATTTACAGTATGACCTGACTTTCGGCCTCTTCGTGGCCCATGCTCTTCATGGTCCAGTATGAGCCTGCTGTCACTTTCGGCCTGCTAAAGACCCACAGTATAGTTGGGCCATATGTAGCCTGACCTAGCATCGGCCTGTTAACGGCCCGTGAAATCAAATGGGCCCGCCTATTGCCCGCTTTGATGTCAGCCTGTTAACGACCCGGGAGGTAAGAGGCCGACCATTAACTTTCGTCCTGGTAACGACCCATTAACTTAATGGGACCAGTAACTTAATGGGCTCATTAACTTAATGGGCCCACTAAAGTTCGTACATTTCTTGGGGCCCAATTAGATAATTTGAGCCCATTATGACGAGCAATTATGCACAGGACCAAAACCGATCAAGCAAAGGTATGGCATACAGGGAAAAACGTTGCACATCCAGCATATATTACAGGAAATTACATCCACTGGGCAATCAAAGATTGATGCCAGTGCAAATAAATGAACAGAACCTAACGATCTACAACATCACAATCTGCAACCTCAGCGCGGATGACGCCCATAAGCATGTGCGCAAGTTCTTGCTGCTTTGCTACATTGTCTCTGAAAACATTGATTAGTTGTTGTTGCGCACGAATGTGCACCTCTGATTCCTCCACCATTTCCATCATTACGTCGGCCATTAATTGGTTCACAAACATAGATTTTTTCCGTTACATTCGAGATAGAGGAAACTGAACAGATTCATATGGCGATTTTGGCAGGCTTGTATTATTGATAGTGGAGAGTGTCTCGACCAACTGCATCGTAACATAAATTAGGAGGGGAACCAAACAGATTAATCAAGAGTTATTGCCATATTACCCGGCCTAGATTTGTTGAAAAGAAACAATGGGGTTGCCTTGCTGTTTTCAGAGTTTGTCTTCTTATCTTCAGCAGCCTGCACCAAATTAACACACTAGCATTGCTATCATTGGCCAGGTCAGATAATAGGAAAGAAACATTGACACAATGAATGTTTGGGCAACCAGACCACACCAGCCTACACCAAATTAACACAATTTGGCACATCTATCATCAGCCTGGTAAGGTAATACGAAAGCAACATTGACACAATGAATGAATGGGCAACCAGAGAAGCATTACAATTCAGTAATGTGCATGATATGAGATAGTACACTCATGCAGCTCAGTCCCAGTATGCAAAACTACCAGGCAGTTTTCCTTACAAAAATCAACATTCTCGCCTTTAACATTTTGCTACAACTGAATTTAGACCAGATAAAGGCTGGATTCACACCAATTAACAAAAAACATGCTGATGTACAAATATAGTGATATTGTTGAAGTTCTGGGAATGGGGGTCCCTAGACTTGCATGCCTGCGGCCCATGGCGTGGCTCCACCGACGGCCTGGTACGACCCATCTTCATCAACCAACACTCAAGACCCTCGCGAGGGGCCAAGCCTCACGAGGCGGACGACATAAGATCTCCTCAAGGGCGGCCTCACTAGGCCGGCTCACGAGAAGCGGAGAGATCAAGGCGAGGGGCACCTCGTGAGGTTCCCGTGACGTGAGCCATGATGAACAAGGCCAGGCGGGCGCCAGCGGGTGCAGAGTACTAGTTTCCTCTTCGGTGCTAAAGAGACAGGCGCAAGAGAGGAGTCCCGAGGCATCAAGAAAAGGTTTCCATATGGGTTCAGCGAGACCAAGACCAGCAGGACAGCAAGATAGAGGTTACCACGGAGCCCACACCGGCGTCACCACCAGAACCTCTGGCAGACGAAGACCACCTTTTGTCAGGATAACTTGTACTCGTTGTCCCCCTTCGAATCGGTCGTTGTGGGATCCCTTCCCGCCTAATGTTTGAGGAGAGGACCCGGGCCTCTATAAATAGGGCTAGCCACCATCATAGCCAGGGGGCTCATCGAGAGAGAGGGAGAAAGGCTCATCTAGAGACGGATCACTCAGATCATCCCCAGCCACACAAGCTCATCGAGCTCAAAAACACCTCTCCTCAGGAGGTTGTTCTTCCCTTGTACTTTTTCATCCCCAGCCTACAAGGCAATCCGCCACACCACACAAGAGTAGGGTATTACACCGCAACAGTGGCCCGAACCAGTATAAACTCTTATGTCCCTTGTTCTTCGAGTTCGACGAGCTGAGCTTTGAGATCGTGGTGAGTGAGTGAGCTAGGGGGAAGGAGAGATCTTCGTGCGCACCTAGTGTTCGAACCTCAAGGGTTTGCCAGAACCCGTAATCCGACATTTGGCGTGCCAGGTAGGGGTGCACCGAAGCTTCCCTCTCCATAGCTGACCCGCCGCCATCCCGCGGCTCCGATGTCCGGCGATCCGAGGACCCAAGCTGAACGCTAGGCGGCATGGCCCGCCCGGGCACTGTCGTCTGCCCAAGAAGACCTCAATTCCGCACTCCAGGCGGCCCATGCACCGCCCAACACCCTCGGACGCGGGCAGCGTGGATCGAAGTCCGCCGCCCTCACGCCGCGGGGCACGCGGGCCGCCGCAAGCTACGCAGCAGCGATGGCACCGCACACCCGACAGGAACATGCAAACATGCGACCCGCGCTTGTGGTAGCGCGGGAGCTATGGCGGTGCCGGCTGCTGGAGGGCGGCCATGACGCCCTGCTAGAACGCGTCGCCGAGCTATTGGATGTTGCGGCCAGGGGTACACTGCCTTTTTGCTCCCTACTTACATCTCAACTTGTAGCCAGGTTGCACGACGGGCCTCGTTGCATCTCCGCGCTCCCAGGTGCACCAGGAGGGCTCGCTAGTGCCAGCACAACCGGCGGTACCGGAGATCCGGCCGCGCCCTTGCCTACCCGGGAGGCATAGGCGCGGGCGTCACTCCGCACGGTCCCAATCGAGCACCACCACACAACCACCAGGAAGGCGCGCCGGGCTCGATAGCATGGGGCACAGGGTGCCTTGGCAGAGGTCTCGGTGAGGCAGCTCATGAAGCTTATGTGCCCTGCATGGTGGATTAGGAGTACACGCCAGAGAACAACCCCTGCACGCTCCACAAGCCGGTCTGGGAGGAAGAGATGCTGGAGGCCGAGGCCTTGTACGAGCCACCCATGAGCCTTGCCGATCCCGCCGGCGACAACCACCCCAGGGTACCGCTGATACCTCAGGAGCATGCTTATGCTCACCACGGGCCGCAAGTGGACCGAGCTGCGGCGGTTGACGGCGACCCCAGCGCTGCAGCCCCACTCTAGTCAGTAGCGACGCACTAGGGGCCGCCCAGAAGGGGTCCGGATCAAGGCCCTCCCTCATGTCTCGCGGGGCAAGGCATCACTCAGAGGTAGGTCCTCTGTCGGGGAGGAGCCGGCGAGCCCTCCCCCCGGCAGAGGGCCCGTGGACGCTGAGGGTGTCGCTGGCATCCCCTTTGCCCCTTGGCCTCGTCCTGGTTTCCGGATGCTCCAACGGTGGTCGAGGGTGGCGCAAGGAGGGGCCCTCGTCTGCCAATATGAAGCAAGGCTCGCGCCTGTGAAGGCCTCCGCCCGGGACACTATCATGTAATAATGAGTGGGGTTGTACACGCCCCGGAGTCTCAGGACTACCGCCCTCGGGCCTCGTTGGCTCCCGCCGACATCCTAGTGGAAGCACCATGCCTAGCGATGGCCGTCGACACTGTCCCCCAATGACTAAGATCACGGCCAGCAAAGGCACTAGGCTCCGCGCTGGTGAGAAGACAAGAAGACTAGCTAGGTGCGGGACGCGACCTTTTTGCTTTCAACCCCTTTCTCTATAGCTCGGTTTAGCGCCTTTTGGATTTGAATTCACAGTCATATTTTCATTGGCAAAGCATGGGGGCATATTTTCTCATTCGTGTTGGTTTCTTGAGTTTTCCGGCTCCGCGCCTTGTTTAAGACTAGCGCCTGCTGCCCCTTCCTCACGAGCGCTCCACGAGTGGGGGCTGGGCATGGTATGCGGGTGCATCTCAGCATGGTCTAACGCCCGTCTCTCAGGGTCCTCTCAGGCAGACCAGCGAGCTCCAAAGAAGCCCGAAACCTCACAAATCCGCGGAGAACTCCCCTCGGGAGAACCACACATCGACAACTACAGGGCTCGTCCGGGGCCTCCCTAGACTAAGGTAAGTTACTGTGGCGAGCGCGAGGAAGAACTTGAGAACTCACTAAAGCACGCCTTAAGTCCGGCTCAGGGAATAAAACAATAGTCTGATTACATGAGGGGCTCACCTCCGCAAAATACACTCACATCGTCGGGGGCCATGCCCAAGCTTTTTTGCGCGTAGGTTCAGGACAAGGAGCACAGGCTCAGTCGGACATGTCGCTCGCAACATCTTCCAAATCACTCTCAGACACGCTACCGGCGTCATTGCCAGCGTCGTCTTCATCATCATCGACCACGTCTCCTTCATCCACCGCGACCACCACATCATCATCATCAGAAGCGAAAGCTCTATCCAGAGCATCCACGTTATCATCCACCCAGCGTGCCAAGTCGCCCCGAATAGCCCCGGGGACTGGGGCGATGGCAGCGTCGAAGTCGAAGTTGGGGTCGGCATTCTGAAGGCGGCATGGGGGCGTGTTCGCGCTGCAACGTCTGTCGGCGGATTGCCTCCTCCCTGCTCTGCTGCACAAGGGACTCGGCAGCGGTAACTCGCTGCTGGAGCGGAAGCAGTTCAGCACGTGCGGAGGCCAACTCAACCTGCACGGAGATCAAAGTAGCTGCTACGGCCTTCTCACGCTGCTCCGCCTCAGTCAACCTCGACCTAAGATCAGTGGTCCTGCCCTCAGCTTCGGTGGCCACGAGCTTCAGCTTCAGTTTGTGCCTATCGGCAAGGTCAGAGCGAGTGTCCTCCGCCCTGCGGTCTAATTCCTCCTAGATCCTGGCCTCGCACGCGCTAACGGCATCCTCCGCCTACGCAACCTGTCGCTCCCTCGTCTCCAACCGCTCAAGCTCGAGGGTGCGCTCGGTGGCCTCCAGCATTAGTGCTTCCTCGCGCTTCAGGACCTCCTCCTCGTCAGTCGGCGCCCCTTCATCGACGCCAAGGCAGCTCTGCGTGCCTCCTTCTGTTTCTCCAGGAGGGCATTCAGGGCCTGAAGCTCCTGCCAAAGCTTCTCGGAAACCTCGCAGCAGCGGTCTGCCTCCGTGGCTTCCTCCAAGGCTCGGGCGCAGGCCTCGCTCGAGGTTGCAAGGGATGCCTCGGCGTCCATGTTGGCGCGCTCACATTGGAGGCTCCCAAGGTTGATGGCCACCTTCAATTAACGCCATTCCTCCACCAGCGGAAGACCCTCGGTTTCGAGGTGAGTGTACACATCCACAAGCTCTTCCCCGAGCCGGCTTAGCGGCCCCATAGCTTCCTGGAAGAGCTCATGACGGACGGCACCCCGCCTGCATGCAAGGTCGAATGCATAGCCGGGCCCGTCCTCCACGCCGGGAGTTGTTGAAGAGGTTCGAGGTGGCTCACTTCCTCACGGCAAGGGGCTGGAAGCCGGCTCCTTTCCAGCCGCCCCTCGGGCCCCGACGGAGGCCCGGAGGGGAGGAGGCTCATTACCCGAAGGAGAGGCCAGAGCAGACACCACCCAGCTGCGATCAATAACCAGAGCAGAAGGCCTTAACACACTTCCCACACCCCAAGCAAGGCCGCGAAGAGCGGATGGCAAGAACGCGGGGTCGAGATGCCAGGACGGCGTGCTTGCCTCTCCGGCCAACCTCACACCAAGTGCTGCAGGCTGGCATGAGGCATTCCAGGTCAGGAGAGGACTCGAGACATGAGGAGGCTGCTTCTCGGGAGACTTCATCGCCTTGGCGGAAGGGACCCTGAGGAATCACGGTCAGGAGGAGGAGAAACACCCTGGAAATTAGAAAGATAAGGTACTCACTCGTTAATAGCGATGTACTTCCTCTGCTTCAACGGCTGGAAGGCGTCACCATTGCAGCCTGGAGATCCCCTCCTTTTACGGAGCGCCACGAAGTTCGGGCGGAGCCAGCCGAAGCCTTGGGCATGGCCACCAAGGCCTGGCGCGGATGGTGCGGCCCCTGCGGAGGCGACCTCAGGGGTGCCGGATCGCGTTGAGACCTTGGTGCTCGCTTCGTGGAGGTTCACCAAGGCCTTGGGGGCTCTGGTCTTAGCGGCATTGGACCGCATCGCCCCCAGGCCGTCTCCTTAGGACGGCTTTCAAGGGTCCCGGGGGATAGCACCTTAGGAGCCTCGAGTGGTGCTGGTTCCTCAGCAGCAGCGTCGCCATCGCCCGACAGCAACCGCCCCCCTGCGCCTGCTCCTAGGGCAGGCCCCGCACTCGCGGCAGGAAGGGGGGCCATGAAGACAGCGCTCTCTCGAGGCCCTTCAAGGCCAGTTGGGCGTGGTCCCATTCGTCGAAAGGGGGCATCTGCTTCACGAACTCCACCTTGTTTGAGCAGCAGTACAGAAGACAGCCCTCCTCCGGCAGGTTGGCTGGCATCGGGCACCCATCAGGAGCTCGAGCACCGTGCACTGCGCCTCAGGAGGAAGAGCCGGAGCCTAAACCCTCATGCGGCCCCTATAGCCAGAGAAGGTCCACATTTGCCGAGAGTGGAGCTGAAGCGGAGCGATGCGACACCGGATGAACAACTTCACCACCATGGGCGCTGTCACACCAAGGTCCTTCAACCTGGCGAGCCGGATCTAGAAATGGGCGAGCCGCCGGTCGGTGAGCTTCGCGTGCCCCCAACCGGAGCTCGGAGCAGCTGGAACCCAAGGGAGCAGCAGCAGGGGGCTACGCCTACCAACGTCCACGAACACCCACCTCCTCCTAAAGCCTCCGACGTCCGGTGAGAGCTCGAAGTCGATCCGTGAGCCGGCTGTCACCGCGACGGCATGGAAGGATGCACACCCAGAGCACTGGAGAGGGTCTGTCAGGTGCAACGAGAAGAAGTGGCAAAGCAAGGCCACGGAAGGGGCAATGCCCACTATGGATTTGCAGACAAAGGCAAAGACAACAAGAAGGATAACGGATTGGGGATCGAGGTGCAGCGCATTGATCTGGTAATGTGAGAGCACCGCATTGAAGAAATCGAAGAAGGGAGGAATCAGGCCTACCCATAGGGCGTGAAGATGGATGGGGGCCTCGGTGGACGTCATGTCAATTTTGGCGCGGGAAGAGGGCCAAGCCACCGTCGCCCCCCACTCATTGAAATTGGTGGAGAGTGCCGGGCGGACCTTGCCCATCGCCTCTTGGTTGAGAACCACCGACCGCTCGACGGCGGGCTCGAGGACTCGCATCACAGCGGCCGAGGTACGGGACTCTTTCTTTGCCTTCTTCTTCCGGCTTGGTGCCATGGCGGCGGGGGAAGTTGGTGTTAGATTGAGCCGGGGAAAGAGATCTACAACCTTCTGGGAGACGTGGGAGTGGTGGAAAGTGTTGCCCGTAAGGGATGAGGAGCTATGAAGACGATGGTGGTTGCCTAGTCGGGCGGAAGTCGAGGCTGTGTGGGGAAGTGGAGGCACGCACGTCTCGTCAGTCGCCACGCGTTAATCAAGGCCACAGGCTACTGGGGCCCGCGGTGCTCCGCACTTGCCCCTTGGCTTCGCCTCGAAGCCAAGTTCGAGTGCACCTTGGGCCCGGGGGCTACTGTCGTTGTTCTGGGAATGGGGATCCGCGGACTTGCCTGCCTACGGCCCACGGCGTGGCCCCACCAACGGCCTGGTACGGCCCATATTCATCATCAAATTCTCAAGACCCTCGCGAGGGGGCAAGCCTCCTGAGGCGGATGACACAAGACCTCCTCAAGGGCGGCCTCACTAGGCCGGCTCGTGCGGAGCGGAGAGATCAAGGCGAGGGGCACCTCGTGAGGTTCCCATGACGTGAGCAATGACGACCAAGGCTAGGCGGGTGCTAGAGGGTGCAGAGTACTAGTTTCCTCTACGGTGCTAAAGAGACAGGCGCAGGCGAGGAGTCCCGAGGCGTTAGGCAAAGGTTTCCATATCGGTGCAATGAGACCAAGACCAGCAGGACGGCAAGACGGAGGTCACCATGGAGCACACAACATCGTCACCACCAGAACCTTTGGCAGGTGAAGACCACCTATTGTCAGGAAAACTTGTACTCACTTTCCCCCTTTGAATTGGCCATTGTGGGATCCCTTCCCGCCTAATATTTGGGGAGAGGACCCGGGCCTCTGTAAATAGGGATAGCCACCACCATAGCCAGGGGGCTCATCGAGAGAGAGTGAGAGAGGCTCATCTGGAGACGGATCACTCGAATCATCCCCAGCCACACAAGCTCATTGAGCTCAAGAACACCTCTCCTCAGGAGGCTGTTCTTCCCTTGTACTGGTTCATCCCCAGCCTACAAGGCAATCCACCACACCACACTGGAGTAGGGTATTACACCGCAACGGTGGCCCGAACTAGTATAAACTCTTGTGTCCCTTGTTCTTCGAGTTCGACGAGCTAAGCTTTGAGATCATGGTGAGTTAGTGAGCTAGGGGGAAGGAGAGATCTTCATGCGCACCCCAGTATTCGTACCTCAAGGGTTTGCCGGAACCCGTAATCCGATAGATATATAGCAGGTACTTACATCAGCATTGGAGCACAGAGAATTCCCGCAATGATACTTTCCTCGAATACTATCCCAGTACAGAAAGTCTTATATCCTTTAAGCTTATTTTCTAAAAGAGAGATGGGTAAGAAACATGTAGAAAATATGATCAGAATGCTAAAAAAATTCATGATGCAAGGATACGCACACGCTTCTTAGAATGGAGTTGACATATTTTTGCTGGACTGGAGCGGACTAGTTCTTTGGCCACTGGAATCTGCTTATTATCAGTGGGAGTTGGGTTACTCTGTGCTGGAGCAGTATCTATGAAAACTGGAATTGGTTTATTATCTCCTGGCATTTGGATCTTTTGCAAAGACCTGGTTTGTAACCCTTTAGATTCTAACATAGCCGTCTTCCCCTTGCATGCCTTATATAGAAGAATGGTGCTTCAATTATAAAACATGCTACAGCAGAGATGGAATAGGTATTGAAGAATAGAAAGGCATGCCATATTGACATGTATTCCCTCCATCTGGAAATAAATGGATGGGTCTAGGTGTATTTCAGTTCTAGATACATCCAGTTTTATCCATTTCTGTGACATGTAATCCGGACAGAGGGACTATGATGTAAGAGCTAGGGATATGACAGGACAACAGGTGTAAAAAACACTACTTGACTATAAAACTATATGCTAGTGGAATACATTACAGAAAAACACTAAGGCAACATATGCGTGTATGATTGGGAAACTAAGATGGCATTGCAAGAGACTAGAACAACACTTCAATGTAAAAAAACATGGTATGGTAGACAGATGACGTACATACTGATGAATAACAATGCATAAGATATTAAGAAGCATGATGTCCAAACTAAGCAGATGGCATTGCGATAGAGTAGAATGATAGTACTTGAATTTGAAAACATGCTATCATTAATGGAATAGGTACTAAAAAATAGGAAGGCATGCCATATTTACATGCATGATCAGTAGGCGAGGCACAAGACATTGCAACAAAGTAGATGCACTCCAGGACATTATATGCATGTTCTACCCATATCAAGGGCCAAGTTAGAGCAAGAACCTTATGGGGTGAATAGGATTCATCATCTTTCTGCAAGTCTTGTGAAGAACTGCCTTTACATGTTCCATCATATTGGGTATCACTAACGTCAAGTTTGTTGGCTGTTACATTGCTCCGTGAGGTTCTTGTGGATAAATCAGTGTGTGCAATTATATCTGCCATGCATGGAAGATAGCTAGTTGTTAGATTTATGTAATGAGTGCCTATAGGAGACGACATAAATAGTAGGACTAGGGTTAACTAGCAGCAATAGGTCTCAAAAACTAAAGGGAGAACACAGATGAAAGCCACAGAATATGTATCATTTGTACTCGAGATTAACTAGATGGCACACAAAAGTATTAAAGAACAACATAGGTTATACTAGAAGTGGTATAATACTATAATCACCATCTTGTGGGATAGCATTGGTTGATGGATGATAACTATGGAATGGCGTTACCTAAAGAACAAGTCTCTTAGCTGAACTATGGAACGGCGTTAACTCCTGAACAAGACTCGTAAGAGATCAGCATGAATATACAGTGAAATGTGATAATCTATTTTCCATGCTTAGATGAATAACAAAGCCATAAATGTTGCACACAAGTAAGATGAGGGTACAACTTATCTGGCCGCCATCCATAGGAGTGAGCATCATCTGTTGACTTGTCGATGGCCCTGCAGTTGTTGTGGCTGTCCATGTCGGGCACGCGCATTCGATGCAGGGAACTGTTGAGTGGGGACTATAGCTCCCTTCTGGTGTATGCTTCCCTTGTTGGAGCAGCTGCGGTGAGTCGGAAGACAGTGTGGCTGAAGATGCAGCAAATGCATAATGTTAACAACGACACATCTCTCTGATCTGAAGAAATACCCTAAGAGATCAACAGCAAGGTACGAGAGTGGTCACACATCTGTTGACTGAAGACTAAATTGGGGTCACACGATTTTATTTTATTTTGGTACTGACCGATCTACGCCAGATGGCTTGATGGCCGTCTTGTGCCTCCCGGCTTACACTGTTCGGAATCTTCCCCGAAGAGCCAACGACCACTGGCAGAGCAGCCTGCCTCCGCCGTCCGTGGCCCCAACCAAAACCTCGCTCCCCGCCCCACTGCACTGTCGTGGTTGCGCCACCCCCAGGCCAATCCACAAAGACTCCTCGTCATCCAGATCCGGCGGTGGCAGTACCTTCAACCCACGCAACTCTAAGAGAGCCATCTAAGCGCTGCTTTCGCGGCTAACTTGCGCCCCCGCACCCTTACGTTAGACACCAGCCAACCGGCAGCCTAGGAGCTCCGCCGACTCGAAGGGTACTGCTTCCCATTGGGAATCGATTGCCCCATAATAAAAATTCAGACAACTGACGCCTAAATAAAGTGATTTGAGATGAGGGTGCGACCTATCTGGTGGCCCGATGAAGTAGGCAGCTCCAGCTGCCGAGTCGGTGAGGCTAGCGCGGTTGCGGTGGCTACCGACGGTAGGGAAG
>NW_024111600.1:0-31979 GCF_003073215.2 Triticum urartu | reverse complement strand
AGGAGGATGAGGACATGACTACCTTGGATATGACCAAAAATATTGCATACATGCATATTTGTCAGGTGATTTCTAATGCAAACTATTCAATAATCTATTTATGTTATCTAGAACAAAAATACTTCACACACTTTTGTGTTTTGTCTAATTGCAGGTGTATGGGACATTTGTATAATCCACATATGAAGATAAGGGAAAAGGAGAAGTTTAGGTTGTGTTCAAAAAGTCCTTTCACGTCACTTTTGGGCCAAGAGAAGATAGAGTCCAAGTCTCTCACGTTCTGGATTCAGATTCGGACTGCACAGACATACCTGACTCAAAACGCCAACAACTTTTTCATACGGACTCCGAATTGGGTGATTCTTTTTTTGTTGGTAACTAGATTTCGTGCTCTTTCCATCCCAATTGGATTCACATTCAAATTCGTCCGGAGCGTTGAGTTACGGACGAAACAATCTGACGTTGCAGCAAAATCCGAGTCAAACTACAAGCCCAAAGGTGTTGCATCACCTCCACTTGGGCCCATGAGCCTTGTACGACCTAGGGTTAGTTTTAGGCTGCCTTGGGACGTCCTCCCACCTCCTTGGCCGCCACCCCTTGCTCCTATATAAGTAGATCCATCTAGTAGCTTTTTCCTTGGGATTTGTTTAGTTAAAAGTTAGCCATTGCAACTTCGTGTACTTCGTTTGTGTCCAACGACCAGACCAAGACCGCTTACGGATCCCCACCATTATCAATACCTCATATATATTTGCAATATTCAGATTGCTTTATCATATTCTTGCTCGTTCTTCGATTGCTTGCAGGAATAGACCATCGTGGTCAGGCTGACCGTGCTTCCGGCATCGTCAGTAACCTCAGGAGATTGGTTTAGCGATTGCTAAGGCGCAATGTCGTGCATGTTTGTAGTCGGATCGTCAAAGTCGTCTCCACCAAATCGATAGTTATCATCTCATGGAAAGATCGGGACACCCTCGCCTCTATTAAGTGGTATCAGTTTTCAGGTTGCTCGGTGAGAATTTCCAGTTTTCCTAGATTAGATTTATTTTCTTACCTATTGTCCAAGAAAAAGCCACAAAAAAGAGTTAGATCTATTCATCCTTGGTCCAAGCCAGTCTGAGCCTTTGCAATTTTCTTTTCATTGCTTGCATAGTTGAATTATCGGTTGCATCGTCGTGTCGAGTTGCTGGTCTTAGTGTCTAGTTCATTTAGAGTTTCGAGTTCTGTTCACATTAGTCACGCCACCGCTGCATCATTATCTCTTCCGCTGTCCACCACCCATCCATCAATTTCCACCACGTGCTACCCACCATTCATTGTCATAATAATAGTTGAGATCGTTCACATCTTCACTTGATCCAATCTGCATCTTATCTAGTTTGTTTTGGAAAGAGGGAGAAAAAAAGAGAGAAAAAAAAGAGAGAAAAAAAACGAGAAAAAAAAAGTCATAGAAAAAAAGGAGAGAAAGAAAAAAAGTGTGAGGAAAAAAAGAGAGAAGAAAAGAAACAAAAAAATCGGCACAAACTTTTTCAGAGGAAAGTTGGAGACAAAGTTGTTGATATATCCTGCTTGGCTGTTGGTTCACCTCATTATCTTTACTGCCGTTGTGATCTTCACTTATATCTTGCTGTCCAGAGCTACTTAGTATCCTTCATTGATGCTAGTTGTGCTACGACGTGACCTCATTAGTGTTCTAGGCTCGTGTCTCTAGTTTGGTCTAGCCTAGGACCAGCACAGTACCGTCGTTGAGCGTTTATTCAACATCGCATCTCTGAATTGATTATTGCTAATCTTTTGCTACCATATATAGCCAACCCAGCTCCACATATTTCTACACCGTGTATACGTATCTTCCCCTGGCAATCGCTTTACACAATCTTCAGAGTTATTTGACACCGCTGGTTGCCTGTCACCACCTGCTGCTTGGTAAGAACTTGTAAGATATTGATATTTGCTTTACTGTGAGCGCTTTACCACCACACCCTAGTAGTTCATAGGAACATTATTCTTGAATTTTGTTTCTTGTTTCTACTAATCATGACAGGTTCCGAAGATAGAAGTTCTTGGACGACGGACACATATTCACCATCACGAGAGTTGGGACAACACACACAAGCACATGGTCAGGTTATCTTTTTACCGTCATTTGAGGGTAGATTTAATCCTACTACTTATCTAGCCTGGGAGCTTGAAGTAGAACAAGTTTTTAGTCTCCATGACTTTTCTGAACTTGAGCGAGTGCGAGCAGCCACTAGAGCATTTACTGATTTTGCTTCTGTTTGGTGGAGTGTACATTGTAAGAAAAACATTGATAACCAACCCACAACTTGGAAAGTTTTGAAAGCTGTAATGAGACAACAATTTTTCCCTCCTTATTATCGTCGTGAATTGCTTCGCAAATTTGAACAATTTAAACAAGGCAACAACACTGTTCATGCTTACTACCAAGAGTTCAAATCTTATATGCATCATTGTGACATAGAAGAATCTGAGAATGATACAATGAATAGATTTTTTGGTGGTTTGAACCATGATATTCAGACAAGATTTCAGTATATTCCTCGTTGCATTACTGGTATGTATGTCCGTGCTTGTACCTTTGAGAGACAGATACAGGAGGATGCATTAGGTGACTACAACAACTACTATTCCAGTTCATGCTCACCACCGCCGGTGGGTTCCTCCATCATTGCACCTCAGATTATGAGCGCGGCATCATCTCAAGGGTATGGTACATTGTCAACGTCCGTACCTACATCAGCTACATCTTTGCCACAAAGGTAACAGTAAAGATATTGATGATATAACTTCACATGAGAAAGATGCATGCCTAGTTAACTTGAATGCGTCATGTATTGAGTTACCTGTTGATTTGAGCACACCACCTATTTTAGAGAGTGATCAAACAACTGAAATATCAACAATTTTGAGTGCACCCATTGAATTAACTGTTGATGCAAAAGAACTAATGTTTAATCATTTTGATATGGCCTCCAATCTTGGTGATGATTCTGTGTCCAATGACTTATTGCATGTTTGCTTATTTAAGCATGTTGTAGCATGTAAATTTGATGCAAGTAAGGTTTATTCACCAAAGTTGGGATGGTTTAAGGATGAACATTGCGAATCTTTTGAAATGAATAAGAGCTTCACTTATATGTGCAAACTGAGTTCTAATATTTTCATGCCTTCTACTTCTTGTGATAATTTTTTGGCTTTAGTTTTTATGAACTATGAAAGTTACTCATGTATACATGTGTCATACGTGCAAAAATCAAGGGAAGTAAAATGGATGACATATACATATACAACATGTACACCTTGTCTCTTTTGTTAGCCACATTTCAGATTAAGCAACGCCGAGGACGGCTTTTTTTTCAAAAAGGGGAGGATGATGAGGACATGAATACCTTGGATACGACCAAAAATATAGCATACATGCATATTTGTCAGGTGATTTCTAATGCAAACTATTCAATAATCTATTTATGTTATCCAGAACAAAAATACTTCACACACTTTTGTGTTTTGTCTAATTGCAGGTGTATGGGACATTTGTACAATCCACATATGAAGATAAGGGAAAAGGAAAAGTTTAGGTTGTGTTCAAAAAGTCCTCTCACGTCACTTTTGGGCCAAGAGAAGATAGAGTCCAAGTCTCTCACGTTCTGGATTCAGATTCGGACTGCACAGACATACCTGACTCAAAACGCCAACAACTTTTTCATACGGACTCCGAATTGGGTGATTTTTTTTGTTGGAAACTAGATTTCGTGCTCTTTTCAACCCAATTGGATTCACATTCAAATTCGTCCGGAGCGTTGAGTTACGGACGAAACAATCTGACGTTGCAGCAGAATCCGAGTCAAACTACAAGCCCAAAGGTGTTGCATCACCTCCACTTGGGCCCATGAGCCTTGTACGACCTAGGGTTAGTTTTAGGCTGCCTTGGGACGTCCTCCCACCTCCTTGGCCGCCACCCCTTGCTCCTATATAAGTAGATCTATCTAGTAGCTTTTTCCTTGGGATTTGTTTAGTTAAAAGTTAGCCATTGCAACTTCGTGTACTTCGTTTGTGTCCAACGACCAGACCAAGACCGCTTACGGATCCCCACCATTATCAATACCTCATATATATTTGCAATATTCAGATTGCTTTATCATATTCTTGCTCGTTCTTCGATTGCTTGCAGGAATAGACCTTCGTGGTCAGGCTGACCGTGCTTCCGGCATCGTCAGTAACCTCAGGAGATTGGTTTAGCGATTGCTAAGGCGCAACGTCGTGCATGTTTGTAGTCTGATCGTCAAAGTCGTCTCCACCAAATCGATAGTTATCATCTCATCGAAAGATCGGGACACCCTCGCCTCTATCAAAGAAGATCACCGACTTCCAACCATACTCAAAACTTATCGAGCTAGTGCACCAAGCCACCAAAGCGGAACGCCAAGTGCAAGATGATTTCAAGTATGCCAAGTTCTCGTCCAAGACCTACGGCTCCTCTTACCAAGCTCCCGCGACTTTGGCAACTCCTACCTCAACTAGAGCATTACCAAGTACCGGCGACAAGTCAAGTTACAAGAAGACTTCGACAAGCGCAAGTCGTCCTCCTACTACAAGCAACTTCAAGCCGAAAGCTTCATCATCAACTCCAACCGATGAGACCATCAAGAAAAGTTCCATCAAATGTTTCACATGCGGAGGCCGAGGCCACAAGTCCTTCGAGTGCACAAACAAGCGCACGATGATCCTCAACGACGACGGAACCTATGACTCCATGAGTGAAGGAGAAATGGAAGCCCTTGAGCAAGTGGCCATGCACCGACAAGTGAACAACGAAGACGAAGATGATCAAGTCTTTTGTGATGAAGATTCAAGTCCCGCTCTTGTTGTCTCCAAGGTCTTGACTCTTCAACATCAACAAGACAAAGATCAAAGATGCCATATCTTCCACACAAAGGCCGGCATCAATGGACGGTCCGTCAAGGTCATCATCGATGGAGGTAGTTGCCACAACTTAGCAAGTGAAGAACTATGCTCCAAACTTCAATTGGTCAAGACGAAGAACCCTCACCCCTACAAGGTTCAATGGCTAAGTGATACTGGCACCATACAAGTCGAGCATCGAGTACAAGTCTCCTTCAAGATTGGCGCCTATGAAGACACTTTGGAGTGTGATGTCCTTCCGATGACCGTTTGCCACCTCCTTCTTGGGCGGCCATGGCAATTTGACCGAGGTGTCATTCACAATGGGCGTACCAATCACTATAGTTTCAAAATGAAAGGGAAAGTGTTTGTGCTACGTCCTATGTCTCCAAGCCAAGTACTCGCCGACAAGCAAAACACCCATCATGGAGAGAATAGTGAAAGAGTGAGCCACCAAAAAGAGAGTGAGCGCCACAAGCCCAAATTGAGTGCCTCCACGATGAGCGACAAGAAAACCTTAGTCCTATTTGCCACCAAATGTGAGATGAGATATGTGTGTGAGAACCCATCAAGTGTCCTCTACTATGTCCTATTGTGCAAGGACGAGGCACCAAAAACTAACACCTCTCACAATCTACCTTTGGTGTTATCTTCTCTATTGCAGGAATTTCAAGATGTTTTCCCCGATGAGCTACCTCCGGGACTACCTCCACTTCGAGGCATTGAGCACCGCATCGACCTCATCCCCGGAGTGCCACTTCCAAACAAAGCTCCCTACCGCGTCAACCCCGAAGAAACCAAAGAAATTCAAAGGCAAGTAAAGCATCTCATAGACCATGGTCATGTGCATGAAAGTTTGAGCCCTTGTGCCGTACCGGTCATTCTTGTGCCAAAACATGACGGTAGCTTTCGCATGTGCTCCGATTGTAGACCTATCAATGCTATCACCGTTCGCTATAGGTACCCCATTCCACACCTAGATGATATGCTTGATGAGCTTAGCGGTGCCACTATATTTTCCAAAATTGATCTTAAGAGTGGTTACTATCAAATCCGCATACAAGAGGGCGATGAATGGAAAACCGCATTCAAAACCAAGTTTGGTTTGTATGAGTGGTTAGTGATGCCTATGGGTCTCTCAGAAGCACCGGGCACTTTTATGCGCCTTATGAATCATGTCTTTCGCCCTTACATTGGTTTATTTGTTGTGGTTTACTTCGATGACATTCTTGTGTTTAGCAAATCCATCAAAGAGCATGTCACACATGTCCACACCGTTTTGCAAACTCTTAGAAAAGAGCGCCTCTATGCTAATACGGAGAAATGCCTTTCTGGTGTTGATAAGCTCATTTTCTTGGGTTTTGTTGTTTCTTCTAAGGGTGTTCATGTAGATGAGTCCAAGATCAATGCTATTAAGACTTGGCCGCAACCAACCAACTTGCATCAAGTGCGTAGTTTCCTTGGTCTTGCGGGTTTCTATCGTCGCTTTGTGAAGGATTTTAGCACCATTGCTTCGCCTTTGCATGCGCCTTTTGTTTGGGGACCATCCCAAGATACCGCATTCAATGAGCTTAAGAATTTGCTTAATCATGCTCCCGTGCTTGCTTTACCCAACTTCGACAAACCTTTTGAAATTCACTATGATGCTAGTGGTAATGGCATAGGTGGTGTGTTAACACAAGAGAAGCGCCCCATAGCTTACTTTAGTGAGAAACTTACCGGAGCGCAACTCAATTACCCCATCTATGACAAAGAGCTATATGCTTTGGTCCGCGTTTTACATGAATGGGAACATTACATTCGTCCCCATGAGTTTATCATTCATACCGATCATGAAACTCTCAAGTATCTTAAGGGTCAAACTAAGTTGAACAAGCGTCATGCTAAATGGAGTGAATTTATTGAGTCTTTTCCTTATGTCATCAAGTACATCAAGGGTAAAGAAAACATTGTAGCGGATGTGCTTTCCCGTATATGCATGCTTGTCACCCAACTTGAATTGAATGTCATTGGTTTTGAGCATATCAAAGACTTGTATGAGCATGATGCAACTTTCGCTACTCCTTATGCCAAGTGTTTGTCGCATACATCTTGGGAACGCTATTACTTGAAAGACGGATGTCTTATGAGAGCTAACAAACTTTGCATCCCCGAGTCATCTCTTCGTTTGTTGCTTTTGCAGGAATCGCATGGAGGAGGCTTAATGGGACACTTCGGACGCGACAAGACACTCGCTACGCTCTCCAAGCACTATTTTTGGCCAAACATGGTTCGCGATGTCAATCGTTTCACCAACCGGTGTTCTACATGTCGCAAAGCTAAGTCCAAAGCTCAATCTCATGGTCTCTATATGCCTTTACCAATTCCATACCAACCTTGGGAAGACATTAGCATGGACTTCGTACTCGGTTTACCTCGAACTCGAAATGGCAAGGACTTTGTGTTTGTTGTTGTGGACCGTTTCTCCAAAATGGCTCATTTCGTTCCTTGCAACAAGATTGACGATGCTTCACATGTTGCAAACTTGTTTTGTAGGGACATATTACGTCTTCATGGAATGCCAAGGACAATTGTCTCGGACCGCGACGTCAAGTTCTTGAGTTACTTTTGGAAGACCTTATGCGCCAAGCTCGGAATCAAGTTACTCTTCTCCACAGCGTACCACCCTCAAACCGACGGCCAAACGGAGGTGACGAACCGTACACTCTCCACTCTACTACGAGTATTGATCAAGAAGAACATCAAGGAGTGGGAGGAGTGCCTACCAATCGCCGAGTTCGCCTACAACCGTGCAACACATTCGACTACCGGCAAGTCCCGAAGTCGTCTATGGATTCAACGCATTGTCCCCATTGGACATTCTTCCTATACCACTACAAGAGCGCATCAACATGGACGCACGCGACCGAGTGAACCACCTCAAGAAGATGCGTGAAGATACAAGGCACACCTTAGAGCGCCAAGTATAATGACTCGCAACCAAGCGCAACGCCAACAAGTCCCCAATGGTGTTTCAACCGGGTGACCTAGTTTGGGTACATCTCCGCAAGGAGAGTTTCCCCAAGGAACGCAAGTCCAAGCTACTTCCAAGAGTCGATGGCCCATTCAAGGTACTCTCGCGCTACAACAACAATGCCTACAAGGTCGACATCCCACGAGATAAGTACAATGTGAGCGACTCATTTTACGTCAAAGACTTGGCCAAGTACCATGGTGATGAAGATTACGATCCATGGACGGATCTCTCCCAAGGGGGGGAGATGATGCGGAGCATCCCCAAGATCATCCCCGTGGACGCACCCACACCTCCAACGGCACCACTTGGACCAATGACACGAGCCCGAGCCAAAGCTATCGAAGATAAGGTGAACTCACTCCTCTCTGAACTTCCACTTTATATGCATGAGACATGGCTACTACCTAAGTCCGAGGTGTTGTGCATGATTAGGTACCAAGAAGGTCCTCCCGAAGATGCGCATGAAGATGTACAAGTCCCCAAGTCCACGGATGAGGAGAACCAACGGAAGGAGCCAAGAGCATCTCCCAGGCCCCGGACATCCGGCCCCTGGAGCGCCTTCCTCTGTAGCAACCCAGCCGCAGAAGGCTAAAGGCCCCGGACATCCGGCCACCGACCCGGAAATCCGGCCCCTCCGAACCCGAGAGCAACAAATGTCACCGCTCCAGCCCGGACATCTGGCTCCCCAGCCCGGACATCCGGCGCCGCCTGAATGCCCGGACATCCGGCTCGACGCTCGGACGTCCGGCCTCCCTGTCTACGCACAGTAAAGGGCTGAGGCCCGTGTATCCCCTTCTCCCCGTAGACTATATATACTCTATCCCGTACAACTCTCTAGGGTTAGTAAATGTTTAACTCATATTTGTGAGAGAGCTTTGCTCATCCACTTGGTTACCTTCTCCTCGGAGATTCGAGCCTCCATCGGAGAAGATCCCCCAAGCGGATTCAAGACCCCTCTTTAGGGAAGAACATCAAGACCTCCTCACGGAGAAGAACCGGTTACCCTTTGTATCGTCCCTAGTTGTCCGTGGACCGTGTATCGTTCTATGTATCCGAGGATCTAGCACATGTGTGACTTTTTATTGTTAGTTTGAGTGTCCCTCTTGTGTTTCCCCTTGTGATTTCCCTCGTTTCCCTCCTTGTGTTCTTCGCGGGATCCGCTCCTTTCATGAAAGATCGAGCGATTAGGATTCTACCCTACATCAACTGGGCCGACAGTTGTACACAATATCTGGGTCAACTTATTATTCTCTGCCCCGCTGGGCTGCAAACTTTCCTAGGAGCTATGCATTAGGCTTAACAAGAAAATGGACTTTAAGAAATAATAAATGGGATGTAATTATAATAACTGGGCAGTAACTATAAAAAATGCACCAAACGCGTAATTAGTTTAAAAAATATATTATTTTTGGAATTTGAAAATTTTAATTTCACTACTTGTTGCACGCGCAATATTTCGTTGGATTTAAACATAATACAACTTTATTTTGAAATTATATTTAATCTGACTAGAAATTTAGGATAAAAATATTTTAGATCCCATAAAATTTGTGGGAATTTTTTTTGAATTCTGTTTTGAGCGGTTGGTTGAAATTATTATTCTTTTTTTGAGGAATGGTTGAAACTATTAATCGTTGTCCTAGGTAGAAAATGGGTTGTACTTTTAACAAACTGTAAATGGGCTGTAGTAAATTCCATTAGAATTAAAAAATGGGTTGTACATTCTTACAAATCGCAAATGGTCTATATGTTCTTTGCCACACACTTGTGGGCCTTCTAAGTTGACGTGTCCCCTAAAAAACTAAGTTGACGCGTATGCAAGGCTTTGTCAACAACACACGGTTCTGGCAGCTGTGGCCGTTGGATGTCTATCCAATGGATGTCGAGCTTCTTCTTCAATCTCGGATATTCTTGCTTCAGCCGCCCAAAAAATGATTCCTCCCCCTGACATCTAGGGAGCACCGTTTCGGAGGCTGGCCTGTGGGCCTACTAAGTTGACGCGTACCAAGGGCTTTGTCAATTTAGTCAATATAAACGATTCTAGCTGCAGTGACCGTACGATGTCCATCCAACGGTCGTAGTGCTTCTTCAACCTCTGGTCTTCTTGCTCCAGCCGCCCAAAGCAGCGCCAGTCGTGACGTGTGCTCCTGCCTCCCGTGGCCGGCTGTGATGCCGCGGAGGCCTCACCGCCCCCTACTACTCCTACCGCTGGCCAGGCCATCCCTCTACTCACCCACACCCCCTGTTATTCTGCGGCGACAGCAGCCTCACACCACAGCGAACTAGTGACCCTCATACTCGTCTACGCGTGGGCATCCATTGTCGTGTCTTCCCCAGCTCCACGTCGTCCCATTCCTAGGCCTCGCCGTTGTCCACCGCCCTGGTGCTCTCGGCGCGGCGTGGTCAACATGGTCAAGGAACGGCTTCCATCAAACGTGGACTTTACGTGGAGAGGCTGACAGCTGGGTCCACGGCCGTAGCAAGGAAGTGCCTTCTTATTACGCGGAAAATAATTATTCCTCCACCTGACATCAGGGACCCACCTGACGGGCAACCGTATTTCATGAAAAAAATGTTTCCCCCATGATGAGGACATCAATACCATTGTTACACCCACAGCCCCTACTGTTACATATACTGGACCAATTACTAGAGCTCGCGCACGCCAATTAAATTACCAGGTACTTTCGTTTCTTGGTAATGATTCTAATGTTCATGAGATTATGATGCTGCCTAAATTGGATACATTTGTCTTGCTTTCAAATGAAGGGCCTAGCTTGGAGAAGGATGAACATTGGAGCAAGAACACGCATGAAGTTGATGGCATGCGCAAGGGGATCAAGAACGGAGTTACAAGTGATGATTTCAGGACTTTGAAGCCGCCATAAGGAGTGCATGAAGCCATGAACGAAATATACAAGATGCCACTTCATAATATTCGTCCATAGGCTATTCTAGGTGCTGCGTCACCTTATTAATGGGCCAGGCCCATGTAATTTCGAAATACTTAAGTATAGGCTATTTTTAGAGTCCGTATGTGTGGGGAAACAAGAGTTAGGGTTGGTTTCGGACCCCACCCTCAAGGGCCACGAAATTCCCCTCTCTTCCTCCATATATACAGCCCTTAGGGCGTCGTTTAGACTTTGGGTTTTGTTTAGATTAAAAGTTCGCCATAGCTGCAACTTCGCGTACTTCGTTTGTGTCCAACGACCAGACCAAGACGTCACAGAACCCCACCTTGATCAATAAAGCTTTCATCTTATATTCGCAATATCCAGATTGCAATCTCAGTTTCTTGCTTGTTCTTCGTTTGCTCGCAGGAAACGGGCCCTCGTGGTCAGGTTGATCGTGCTCCCGCGTGGTCAATAACCCCTCGGAAGTTGGTTTAGCGATTGCTAAGGCGCGACGTCTCGCACGTTCGTAGTCGGATCGTCAAGGTCGACTCCCACAGAAAACGATAGCCACCATCTCATCGAAACATCGGGACACCTTTGCCTCTATCAAGTGGTATCAGATTTCCAGGTTGCTCGGTGAGATTTTACAGTTTTTCGTAGATTAGATCGAGTCTGTTCTTCATACCTACAGTCCACGAAAAAGCCACACAAAAAAAATTAGGGTTAGTTCATCATATCCGAACCAATCTGAGCCTTTGCATAATCTTTTTAGGGTTTTTGCTTTGTTGAATTTGCGGTTGCATCGTCGTGTCAAGTTGCTGGTCTTAGAGTCTAGTCTTTTAGAGTTTCGAGTTCTGGTCATAAGTTGTCACGCCGCCGCCGCACCATCATCATCGCCCATCTACCACTTTTGCTTATCCGCCACCGCTCTGAATCCTTATCCATATACCACTACCAATCCGTATCCATATACCACCACCAATCTGTATCCATATACCACCACCGCTACCATATACCACCACCGCTGCCATATACCACAACCATATATCCACCACCAATCCGAGTTCTTCTCATATTAGGTTTGTTCTTGAGATCAATCTAAATTCCGATTCGTGTTTCCTTGCCTGCGTAGGTCTCGAAAAAAAAGAGTCTGAAGACCCCCGGGCAGTTTTTAGGCCAAAATTTTCACGGGCAAAAATATTTTTTCCCTATCCTATTTTTAGGCTTTTCTGAGTCTTTTGAGCCACGTGCCATCATAGTGATTTTTTGTCGCACTTTTTCGTCGTCGCTGCCCTGATTTCCGAAAAAAAAAATTTCGTGCCCATCCTATCAGTTTGACGAGGGCAGAGTTTTGAGACACTCGCCATTATAGTAATTTTTCGCAAAAAAAAAGAGGAGCGCAAAAAAAAAGCGAAAAAAAAGTCCCAGAGTGTGCTTTTCCCTTATTTACGTGCAGCGCCGTGATTTTGTTAGTGTTCTAGGCTCGCGTCTCTAGCACGGTCTAGCCTAGGACCAGCACAGTACCGTCGTTGAGCGTTTATTCAACTTTGCATCTCTGAATTGATTATTGCTGACCCTTTTTGCTACCATACTATAAGCCTTCCCAGCTCCACATACCTCTACGTCGTGCGTTTGACTCTCCCTGGCAATCGCTCTATCCAAGCTTTTGAGAGTTTTGACTACAACGGTTGCCGATCACCGCCTGCTGCTGGGTAAGACCTGGTAAGAATTTGAGATTTGCTTGACGGATTTGTGACACCCGCCACCACCACCTCTTGTTAGTATTCTGTAGGATCATATTCTTGTGTGTTTTCTATTGTTGCTAACCATGGCAGGATCACAAGCCGACGAGACTGACTGGGAGAACATGACGAATCAGGAGTTGCATGATAAATTTCAGCAAATGATGAATGGACAGGTGCAGGATGTGCTAAACAGATTTGAAGAGGCCATGGAGAAGATAGATGACATGGAGAAGACGTTCGAAACAAAGCTCGATGACAGGTTTAATGAATTGCTCGCGCGTCTTCCACCACCACCACCGGCTGCACCTAACGCACCTCTACAACAACAACAACGACGACTACCTACACATCGTGAAACAGCCCTCCGCCGAGCGAGCCGTCTCCCTCTTGCACCTGGCCAAACTGTTGGTGCTGCTGTTGCTACTTCTGTGGCTCCTGCTGCTGATGCGGAGGAGGATGATTTTGCTGGCGATTACGAGGATGAGGTTGATCAAAATCAGAACTACGTGCCACCACCAGCATAGCAACCATCAGGTCGTCCACATGCAAATAATGGCAATGGTAGGGCTCACCCTCAGGTACGAGATCATGACCATCTCCCTAAACTAAAATTGAATATTCCACCATTTGAGGGTAGATATGTTCCTGATATATATCTTACTTGGGAGTTAGAAACTGAACAACGATTTACATGTTTACAATATCCCGAGGAGAGACGTGTTCCTGCTGCTGTTTGTGCATTCACTAGTTTTGCATGTGTTTGGTGGTCTGAGCATTGTAGATTATATCCCATTCCTGCTACTTGGGCTGCTTTGAAAACTGCTATGCGTACTCGTTGGGTTCCACCATATTATCAACGTGAATTACTTCAAAAATTGCAGCGCTTAAGACAGGGAAAAAATTCTGTAGAAGAATATTATCAGGAATTACAAACTGGCATGATTAGATGTGGTATTGTTGAGGAGAATGAAGCTATGCTTGCACGTTTTATGGGTGGATTAAATAGAGAGATTCAGACGATTCTAGAGTATAAGGAGTATACTAATATCACTCGTTTATTCCATCTTGCTTGTAAAGCTGAACGTGAAGTGCAGGATCGACAGGCATTGGCGCGGACTAACTTTTCTGCAGGTCGACCTTCTTCATGGACACCACGTGCATCATCTACTTCCACACGTTCTGCTTCACCGGCGCCTCCGTCGGCTGCCACCTCCAACCGTGATACAATAAAGCAGGCACAATCACCACTATCTGCCAAGAGCACACCGTCTGGGCCTGCAAAGAGCTCTGCTTCATCCATGGCATCAACAGGGCAAACACATGATATTATTTGTCGACGTTGCAAGGGTGGAGGTCATTATGCGCGAGAATGCCCATCTAAGCGTGTGATGATTGTTACTGAGGATGGTGGGTATGAGTCCGCTAGTGACTATGATGAGGAGACTTTGGCTCTTATTACACGTGACGAACACGGTGGAGACGATTCTGATCATGAGACGCAATACATGGCTCCTGAAGATGCTGACAGGTATGAATCTTTAGTTGTTCAACGTGTTTTGAGTGTGCAAGTTACACAAGCTGAGCAAAATCAGAGGCATAATTTGTTCCATACAAAGGGAGTTGTGAAGGAACGTTCTATTCGCGTGATCATAGATGGAGGGAGTTGCAACAACTTGGCTAGCATCGAGATGGTGGAGAAGCTATCTCTCACCACAAGACCACATCCACATCCTTACTACATCCAATGGTTCAACAACAGCGGCAAGGTTAAGGTAACACGTACTGTTCGTGTGCATTTTAGTATCTCTACATATGCTGATTATGTTGATTGTGATGTGGTACCGATGCAAGCATGTTCCTTATTACTTGGTAGACCATGGCAATTTGATAAAAATTCTATTCACCATGGTAGAAACAATCAGTATACTCTTGTTCATAAGGATAAAAATATTACTTTGCTTCCTATGACTCCTGATTCCATTTTGAAAGATGATATTAATAGAGCTAATAAAGCAAAACAGGAGACAAATAAGAGTGAAAATCAGATTGTGGCAAAAGAATTTGAGCACCAAATGAAGCCAATAATAATAAACCATCTACTGTTGTTTCTGAAATTAAATTGAAAAGTGCATGTTTACTTGCCACCAAATCTGATATTGATGAGCTAGATTTCAGCAAATCTGTTTGCTATGCTTTTGTGTGCAAAGAGGCATTATTTTCATTCGAGGACGTGCCTTCCTCTTTGCCTCCTGCTGTCACTAACATTTTGCAGGAGTTCGCTGACGTCTTTCCACAAGACGTGCCACCGGGATTACCACCTATTCGAGGGATTGAGCATCAAATTGACTTAATTCCCGGTGCATCATTACCCAACCGGGCACCATACCGTACCAATCCAGAGGAGACGAAGGAGATTATGCGTCAAGTACAAAAACTACTCGACAAAGGTTATATACGCGAATCCCTTAGTCCTTGTGTTGTTCCTATCATTTTAGTGCCGAAAAAGGATGGTACGTCGCGTATGTGCGTTGATTGTAGAGGCATTAATAATATTACTATTCGTTATCGTCATCCTATTCCTAGGCTAGATGATATGCTTGATGAATTGAGTGGCTCTACAATATTCTCCAAAGTTGATTTGCGTAGTGGATACCATCAAATTCGTATGTAATTGGGTGATGAATGGAAAACAGCATTTAAAACTAAGTTTGGATTATATGAGTGGTTAGTCATGCCTTTTGGGTTAACTAATGCACCTAGTACTTTCATGAGGTTAATGAACGAAGTTTTACGTGCTTTCATTGGACGATTTGTGGTAGTTTATTTTGATGACATATTGATTTATAGCAAATCTTTGGAGGAACATTTGGAACATTTACGTGCTGTTTTTATTGCTCTACGTGATGCACGTTTGTTTGGAAACCTTGGAAAGTGCACCTTTTGCACCGACCGAGTATCTTTTCTTGGCTATGTTGTTACTCCACAGGGAATTGAAGTTGATAAAGCCAAGATTGAAGCTATTGAGAGTTGGCCGCAGCCCAAAACGGTCACACAAGTGAGGAGTTTCCTTGGCCTTGCTGGTTTTTATAGGCGTTTTGTGAGAGATTTCAGCACCATTGCTGCACCTCTCAACGAGCTTACAAAGAAGGATGTGCCTTTTGTTTGGGGTACCGCACAGGAAGAAGCCTTCACGGTATTGAAAGATAAGTTTACACATGCTCCTTTACTCCAACTTCCTAATTTCAATAAGACTTTTGAGCTTGAATGTGATGCTAGTGGAATTGGATTAGGAGGTGTGTTATTACAAGATGGAAAACCTGTTGCATACTTTTCTGAAAAATTGAGTGGGCCTAGTCTGAACTATTCTACTTATGATAAAGAATTATATGCTCTTGTTCGGACCTTAGAAACATGGCAACATTATTTATGGCCCAAGGAATTTGTTATACATTCTGATCATGAATCTTTGAAACACATTAAAAGTCAAGCAAAACTGAACCGTCGACATGCTAAATGGGTTGAATTCATTGAGACTTTCCCTTATGTGATTAAACACAAGAAGGGTAAAGAAAATGTTATTGTTGATGCCTTGTCTCGTCGTTATACTATGCTTTCACAACTTGACTTTAAAATATTTGGTTTGGAGACCATCAAAGATCAATATGTTCATGATGCTGAATTTAAAGATGTATTGCAGAATTGTAAGGAAGGGAGAACTTGGAACAAGTTCGTTCTTAACGATGGATTTGTGTTTCGTGCTAACAAGCTATGCATTCCAGCTAGCTCCGTTCGTCTTTTGTTGTTGGAGGAGGCGCATGGAGGAGGATTAATGGGACACTTTGGCGTCAAGAAGACGGAGGATATACTTGCTACACATTTCTTTTGGCCAAAGATGAGACGGGATGTTGAGCGTTTTGTTGCTCGCTGCACTACATGTCAAAGAGCTAAGTCACGACTCAATCCTCATGGTTTATATGCCTTTGCCAGTACCTAGTGTTCCTTGGGAGGATATATCTATGGACATTGTTTTAGGTTTACCTCGAACAAAGAAGGGGAGGGATAGCATATTTGTTGTCGTGGATAGGTTCTCGAAAATGGCACACTTTATACCATGTCATAAAAGCGATGATGCTGTTAATGTTGCTGATTTGTTCTTTCGTGAAATTATTCGCTTACATGGTGTGCCAAATACTATTGTTTCAGATCGTGATACTAAATTTCTTAGCCACTTTTGGAGATGTTTATGGGCTAAGTTGGGGACTAAGCTGCTTTTTAGTACTACTTGTCACCCCCAAACTGATGGACAAACTGAAGTAGTCAATAGAATATTGTCTACTATGCTTAGGGCTGTTTTGAAGAATAACAAGAAAATGTGGGAAGAATGTGATGAGGACATCAATACCATTGTTACACCCACAGCCCCTACTGTTACATATACTGGACCAATTACTATAGCTCGCGCATGCCAATTAAATTACCAGGTACTTTCGTTTCTTGGTAATGATTCTAATGTTCATGAGATTATGATGATGCCTAAATTGGATACATTTGTTTTGCTTTCAAATGAAGGGCCTAGCTTGGAGAAGGATGAACATTGGAGCAAGAACACGCATGAAGTTGATGGCATGCGTAAGGGGATCAATAACGGAGTTACAAGTGATGATTTCAGGACTTTGAAGCCGCCATAAGGAGTGCATGAAGCCATGGACGAAATATACAAGATGCCACTTCATAATATTCGTCCATAGGCTATTCTAGGTGCTGCGTCACCTTATTAATGGGCCAGGTCCATGTAATTTCGAAATACTTAAGTATAGGCTATTTTTAGAGTCCGTATGTGTGGGGAAACAAGAGTTAGGGTTGGTTTCGGACCCCACCCTCAAGGGCCACGAAATTCCCCTCTCTTCCTCCATATATACAGCCCTTAGGGCGTCGTTTAGACTTGGGTTTTGTTTAGATTAAAAGTTCGCCATAGCTGCAACTTCGCATACTTCGTTTGTGTCCAACGACCAGACCAAGACGTCACAGAACCCCACCTTGATCAATAAAGCTTTCATCTTATATTCGCAATATCCAGATTGCAATCTCAGTTTCTTGCTTGTTCTTCGTTTGCTCGCAGGAAACAGACCCTCGTGGTCAGGTTGATCGTGCTCTGGCGTGGTCAATAACCCTCGGAAGTTGGTTTAGCGATTGCTAAGGCGTGACGTCTCGCACGTTCGTAGTCGGATCGTCAAGGTCAACTCCCACAGAAAACGATAGCCACCATCTCATCGAAACATCGGGACACCTTAGCCTCTATCAGAATGCTTGCCTCATATTGAATTTGCTTATAATCGCTCATTGCATTCTACTACTAAGATGTGCCCTTTTGAAATTGTGTATGGTTTTCTACCTCGTGCACCTATTGATTTGTTGCCTCTTCCATCTTCAGAGAAGGTTAATTTTGATGCTAAAGAACGTTCTGAATTGATTTTAAAAATGCATGAGTTAACTAAGGAAAACATTGAGCGTATGAATGCTAAATATAAACTTGCTGGAGATAAGGGTAGGAAACATGTTGTGTTTGCGCCTGGAGATCTTGTTTGGTTACATTTGCGTAAAGATAGATTTCCTAGTCTGCGCAAATCAAAGCTAATGCCACGTGCTGATGGTCCTTTTAAGGTGTTAGAGAAAATAAATGATAATGCATATAAACTTGAGCTACCTGTAGATTTTGGGGTTAGTCCCACTTTTAACATTGCAGATTTGAAGCCTTATTTGGGTGAGGAAGATGCGCTTCCGTCGAGGACGACTTCGTTTCAAGAAGGGGAGGATGATGAGGACATCAATACCATTGTTACACCCACAGCCCCTACTGTTACATATACTGGACCAATTACTAGAGCTCGCGCACGCCAATTAAATTACCCAGATACTTTCGTTTCTTGGTAATGATTCTAATGTTCATGAGATTATGATGCTGCCTAAATTGGATACATTTGTTTTGCTTACAAATGAAGGGCCTAGCTTGGAGAAGGATAAACATTGGAGCAAGAACACGCATGGAGTTGATGGCATGCGCAAGGGGATCAAGAACGGAGTTACAAGTGATGATTTCAGGACTTTGAAGCTGCCATAAGGAGTGCATGAAGCCTTGGACGAAATATACAAGATGCCACTTCATAATATTCGTCCATAGGCTATTCTAGGTGCTGCGTCACCTTATTAATGGGCCAGGCCCATGTAATTTCGAAATACTTAAGTATAGGCTATTTTTAGAGTCCGTATGTGTGGGGAAACAAGAGTTAGGGTTGGTTTCGGACCCCACCCCCAAGGGCCACGAAATTCCCCCCTCTTCCTCCATATATACAGCCCTTAGGGCGTCGTTTAGACTTAGGGTTTTGTTTAGATTAAAAGTTCGCCATAGCTGCAACTTCGCGTACTTCGTTTGTGTCCAACGACCAGACCAAGACGTCACAGAACCCCACCTTGATCAATAAAGCTTTCATCTTATATTCGCAATATCCCGATTGCAATCTCAGTTTCTTGCTTGTTCTTCGTTTGCTCGCAGGAAACAGACCCTCGTGGTCAGGTTGATCGTGCTCCGGCGTGGTCAATAACCCTCGGAAGTTGGTTTAGCGACTGCTAAGGCGCGACGTCTCGCACGTTCTTAGTCGGATCGTCAAGGTCGACTCCCACAGAAAACGATAGCCACCATCTCATCGAAACATCGGGATACCTTAGCCTCTATCATTTGGGCTTGTAGTTTGACTCGGATTCTGCTGCAACGTCAGATTGCTTCGTCCGTAACTCAACGCTCCGGACGAATTTGAAGGTGAATCCAATTGGGTTGGAAAGAGAACGAAATATAGTTGCCAACAAAAAAATAATCACCCAATTCGGAGTCCATATGAAAAAGTTGTTGGCGTTTTGAGTCAGGTATGTCTGTGCAGTCCGAATCTGAATCCAGAACGTGAGAGACTTGGACTCTATCTTCTCTTGACCCAAAAGTGACGTGAGAGGACTTTTTGAACACAACCTAAACTTCTCCTTTTCCCTTATCTTCATATGTGGATTGTACAAATGTCCCATACACCTGCAATTAGACAAAACACAAAAGTGTGTGAAGTATTTTTGTTCTAGATAACATAAATAGATTATTGAATAGTTTGCATTAGAAATCACCTGACAAATATGCATGTATGCAATATTTTTGGTCGTATCCAAGGTAGTCATGTCCTCATCATCCTCCCCTTTTTGAAAACAAAGCCGTCCTCGGCGTTGCTTATTCTGAAATGTGGCTAACAAAAGAGACAAGGTGTGCATGTTGTATATGTATATGTCATCCAGTTTAACTTCCCTTGATTTTTGCACGTATGACACATGTATACATGAGTAACTTTCATAGTTCATAAAAACTAAAGCCAAAAAATTATCACAAGAAGTAGAAGGCATGAAAATATTAGAACTCAGTTTGCACATATAAGTGAAGCTCTTATTCATTTCAAAAGATTCGCAATGTTCATCATTAAACCTTCCCAACTTTGGTGAATAAACCTTACTTGCATCAAATTTACATGCTACAACATGCTTAAATAAGAAAACATGCAATAAGTCATTGGACACAGAATCATCACCAAGATTGGAGGCCATATCAAAATGATTAAACATTAGTTCTTTTGCATCAACAGTTAATTCAATGGGTGTACTCAAAATTGTTGATATTTCAGTTGTTTGATCACATGACGCATTCATGACAGTAACAAGAGTCTCTAAAATAGGTGGTGTGCTCAAATCAACAGGTAACTCAACACATGATGCATTCAAGTTAACTAGGCATGCTTCATTCTCATGTGAAGTTATATCATCAATACCTTTACTGTTACCTCGCAGAGATGTAGCTGATGTAGGTACGGACGTTGACAATGTACCATACTCTTGAGATGATATCGCGCTCACAATCCGAGGTGGGGCTGCTCTAGTAGGTGTAATAGTGGAGTAACCAACCGGCGGTGGTGAGCATGAACTGGAATAGTAGTTGTTGTAGTCACCCAATGCATCCTCCTGTATCTGTCTCTCAAAGGTACAAGCACGGACATACATACCAGTAATGCAACGAGGAATATACTGAAATCTTGCCTGAATATCATGGTTCAAACCACCAAAAAATCTATTCATTGTATCATCCTCAGATTCTTCTATGTCACAATGATGCATATAAGATTTGAACTCTTGGTAGTAAGCATGAACAGTGTTACTGCCTTGTTTTAATTGCTCCAATTTGCGACGCAATTCACGACGATAGTAAGGAGGAAAAAATTGTTGTCTCATTACAGCTTTCAAAACTTTCCAAGTTGTGGGTTGGTTATCAATGTTTTTCTTACAATGTACACTCCACCAAATAGAAGCAAAACCAGTAAATGCTCTAATGGTAGCTGGTACTCTCTCAAGTTCAGAAAAATCATGATGACTAAAACCTTGTTCTACTTCAAGCTCCCAAGCTAGATAAATAGCAGGATTAAATCTACCCTCAAATGATGGTAAAGAGATAACCTGACCATATGCTTGTGTGTGTTGTCCCAACTCTCGTGATGGTGAAGATGTGTCCGTCGTCCAAGAACTTCTATCTCTAGAACCTGTCATGATTAGTAGAAACAAGAACCAAAATTCGAGAATAATGTTCCTATGAACTACTAGGATGTGGTTGTAAAGTGCTCACAGTAAAGCAAATATCAATATCTTACAAGTTCTTACCCTGCGGCAGGTGGTGACAGGCAACCAGCGGTGTTAAATAACTCCGAAGATTGTGTAAAGCGATTGCTAGGGGAACGTGCGTATACACGGTGTAGAAATATGTGGAGCTGGGTTGGCTATATATGGTAGCAAAAGATTAGCAATAATCAATTCAGAGATGCAATGTTGAATAAATGCTCAACGACGGTACTGTGCTGGTCCTAGGCTAGACCGAACTAGAGACGCGAGCCTAGAACACTAATGAGGTCACGTCGTAGCACAACTAGCATCAATGAAGGATACTAAGTAGCTCTGGACAGCAAGATATAAGTGAAGATCACAACGGCAGTAAAGATAATGATGTGAAACAACAGCCAAGCAGGATATATCAACAACTTTGTCTCCAACTTTCCACTGAAAAAGTTTGTGCCGATTTTTTTGATTTTTTTTTTCAAAAATGGTATTGACTCAAGCTTTCAAACACAAAAAGAATCACTCAATTCCGAGTTGATATGAGGAGTCAAAAAATTCGAAAACTGTCCTGAAAAACTGGAATAAGCTGTGTTCATGAACTTCGGAGGGCAAAAAGACCTATTTAGAAGCCGATTTTGAGGTGCCAAATATTGAACTAGCTTCTTCAACTATTTAGATGCGGCTCGTCGCTAGCTTTCGTTTGAGTACTCGCGGAGGCAAAACGAACTTTGTATGAGGAAGTTATGTCTGTTTTACTGAACAGTGCACAAAACAGATTTCAATCCGAATTCAACTACGAGATTGAGTCTAAAAAGATCCGAATTTTGTTTTTTTTCTTCTCCCTTTTTTTCCTCACACTTTTTTTTCTTTCTCTCCTTTTTTCTCTGACTTTTTTTTCTCTTTTTTTCTCTCTTTTTTTCTCCCTCTTTCCAAAACAAACTAGATAAGATGCAGATTGGATCAAGCGAAGATGTGAACGATCTCAACTATTATTATGACAATGAATGGTGGGTAGCACGTGGTGGAAATTGATGGATGGGTGGTGGACAGCGGAAGAGATAATGATGCAGCGGTGGCGTGACTAATGTGAACAGAACTCGAAACTCTAAACGAACTAGACACTAAGACCAGCAACTCGACACGACGATGCAACCGCAAATTCAACAAAGCAAACACCCTAAAAAGATTATGCAAAGGCTCAGATTGGTTCAGATATGATGAACTAACCCTAATTTTTTTGTGGCTTTTTCGTGGACTGTCGGTATGAAGAACAGACTCGATCTAATCTACGAAAAACTGTAAAATCTCACCGAGCAACCTGGAAATCTGATACCACTTGATAGAGGCGAGGGTCCCGATCTTTCGATGAGATGATAACTATCGATTTGGTGGAGACGACTTTGACGATCCGACTACAAACATGCACGACGTTGCGCCTTAGCAACCGCTAAACCAATCTCCTGAGGTTACTGACGATGCTGGAAGCACGGTCAGCCTGACCACGAAGGTCTATTCTTGCAAGCAATCGAAGAACGAGCAAGAATATGATAAAGCAATTTGAATATCGCAAATATATATGAAGTATTGATAATGGTGGGGATCCGGAAGCGGTCTTGGTCTGGTCGTTGGACACAAACGAAGTACACGAAGTTGCAATGGCTAACTTTTAACTAAACAAATCCCAAGGAAAAAGCTACTAGATGGATCTACTTATATAGGAGCAAGGGGTGGCGGCCAAGGAGGTGGGAGGACATCCCAAGGCAGCCTAAAACTAACCCTAGGTCGTACAAGGCTCATGGGCCCAAGTGGAGGTGATGCAACACCTTTGGGCTTGTAGTTTGACTCGGATTCTGGCTGCAACGTCAGATTGTTTCGTCCGTAACTCAACGCTCCGGACGAATTTGAAGGTGAATCCAATTGGGTTGGAAAGAGCACGAAATCTAGTTTCCAACAAAAAAAGAATCACCCAATTCGGAGTCCGTATGAAAAGAGTTGTTGGCGTTTTGAGTCAGGTATGTCTGTGCAGTCCGAATCTGAATCCAGAACGTGAGAGACTTGGACTCTATCTTCTCTTGACCCAAAAGTGACGTGAGAGGACTTTTTGAACACAACCTAAACTTCTCCTTTTCCCTTATCTTCATATGTGGATTGTACAAATGTCCCATACACCTGCAATTAGACAAAACACAAAAGTGTGTGAAGTATTTTTGTTCTGGATAACATAAATAGATTATTGAATAGTTTGCATTAGAAATCACCTGACAAATATGCATGTATGCAATATTTTTGGTCGTATCCAAGGTAGTCATGTCCTCATCACTTCGGGATCGTTGCTTCCGTTGAACTTGGGCATGGTGAACTTGAGCTTGCCGTAGCGTTGCTCTTCATCATAGTGGGGTCGGGGATGATGACGCCCATGTTGTAGATGATTGTTCAACTCGTGGTGCTCTTGACGCGGAGGGTTGTCAACCTCATGTTGCTCTTGTCATGGACGATGTTCATTTTCTTCATGCTCTCGATGAACTTGATGGTGTTGTCGAGCTTGAGTGGGAGCTTCGCGAGCTCGAGGAGGAACTTGACGATGCGCGCGAGCTTGAAATCTTTGTTCTTGACTTTCTTCACGAAGTGCTTCATCTTGTTCACGGGCTTGACGGCTTCGGTCGGCAACGGCTCGACTCGAATCGGCGCAAGTGCTTGAGCGTCACGGAGTTGTTGTTCTTGACGTTGTGTCTCGGCATCTTGTGCAAGTTGGTGGAGACGCGCACGTTCTTCCTCTTCATGTTGGCGCCGTTGTTGCCGTTCTCGTGCTAGCGCAAAGGCCTCTTGAGTTTGACGTTGTCGGCGCTCTTGAGAGTCGGTGTCTCGAAGTGGATTGATGCTTGCTTGACGGTCGGTGCGCGCGGCTCGACGAAGAGTGTTTGATGTTGCTGTACTTGAGCCGGAGAGGGTGAAGTCGGAGTGGCGGCTTGAACGGCTCCTTCTTTAAGTGGAAGACGAGCGGTTGAGCAACAGAGCATGAATTTCGTCCATCCTTGCGTCATTCTCTTGCTTGTGATCGTCGAGCTTGTGGCCGAAGTAGTCCCTTGTACGTTGCTCGGAAAGTCGTAAGTTGGCGGCAAGGTTGTCGATGCGGTCACTCATAGCTTGTTGCTCTTGATGCAAAGCACGTTGTGCACCAAAGAGGTGACTCTTGGTGACGAAGGAGTTCATGTCGTCGTCTTGCTCCATGAAGAGTGGGTTGGTAGAAGTACTTGGCCTATCCATCATGAGATAGTGGTGGTGAGTAGGAAAAATGAGAGAACAAAACCAAAGTTACCTTTTCCGAAGATTGTGGATGTAACAAGTACGATCTCACGATGCTATAATAGGGGAATTGGTACCGGGAATTGTTTCTCACACCTACAAGTAAAAGGCTTATGGAGGAGCTCGGTTAGGATGGTGGCAAAAATTTCAAGAAAATGTTAGTCAAGATATCGATAAGGTTGATAAGATTCACAAAAATGCAAGTAAAAACAAATAGATCAAACCCAATGATATCACTAGGAACACACACATGGAAGATAGATGGGATTCGCACAACCAAGGGGTGAGCTCACAATGTGCAACCACGGAAAATGCTCTTGTTGTGCGAATACTAGAGAGACACTAGCTCGATTGCTCGAATGGGCTAGATACGCATGTGCACCATCCTATAAGAGAAACGTGCCGTCTTCAATCCCAACTATGTTACATATGAGGTGTCAAAGATGATATGCAAAATGGCTCGATGCTATTGCTTACAAGCTCTTTGTTGCTCCTCTTTTGCTTAAAAGTTTTTCTTGTTTTTTTGAAGCTAGAGCCAAGTATGATAAGATATGCACGGGAGAGACTTATGGCACTAAGATGGTAACAAAATCACTATGGTGCACAAAAGCGTGGCCCGACAATTCTCAACTTGGTAGTCTCGATGGGTAAGTGACGCGAAATGGCTTGGGTTATCAATGCAAAAGCAAGGGTGAGATGTCGTCGAGGTTACCGTCCGAGTTGATGATCGAGTGGTGGCGATGATGATGTCCAAATGCGTCTAAGTAGCATGAACACCTTAGGACACAAGAGAAACCGCGGTCCGAAACTCAAACAACCACTAGATATAGTGCGGAAGAACACGAGTGTTGGTATGGATGCAAAATGGTGCAAAACAAAGATGGCCGAAAGTTTCTGTAAGGTCCGTGCGCACGGGGTAGGTGAGGCCCGTGTGCACAGGGTCCCGTGTGCACGGGGTCTCGAGGGCCCGTGTGCACGGGGTGTGCTGCGAGCGAATGAACAGCTCCGGATCCGAGGGGATTTGGCAAGGTAAGGCAATTTTTGCGGGTTTGGAAGGTGGGGAGGCAGGAGGATGGGTAGATCCACTTGCCAAACTCCAAATTCGTGGATCAAAACAACCAAATCTCACAAGATCCAACAAATTGCAAGAAAATTTTTTTGGGGCTATTTTTTGGGGGATTTTCGAATTAGGACGAAAAACAACAAAATCAAGCTAGAAATTGGGGGGATGGGACTCCAAGATGTGAATCAACCTTGCTCTTGATACCAAAATGATATAGGATGAAATCCTAGAGGGGGATCTTTTCACACTTGGAGGGGGAAAAGAGCAAACTCACAAGAACATAAAGAGGAAATCACTCAAACAATTCTCCAATCACACATCCACTAGAATAGCAAAATAAGATCCACAAGTCACAAGCACAATCAAAGGAAATATACAATGGCAAAGTTCTTCCCACTCCTAGGAGATGAGGTCTTGAAGATAGTCTTCTCCTAGAGGAGGTCTTGAAATCCACTAGGATTCTTCCCAAAGGGGTCTTGATTCCACAAATGGGAAGGTAGAAGGAGCAAAGCTCACAAATATCTCATCTCATACTTTGCTAACCCTAAACATAGCCCTAGGTACGGTTTATATAGTCTTGGGGTCGAAAGAGATGAAGAGGGGCTCGGTTTGGGGATCTCAGCCGTCCATCCTGGGAGGCCCGTGCGCACGGGGTAAGTTGGGCCCGTGTGCACGGGGGTCCCGTGGGCACGGTACAGGCCCGTGCGCACGGGGTGCTCCAGCGCAAACTTCCTGGACATCCCATGGGCACAGGGTCACGGGGGCCCGTGCGCACGGGGTCACCCGGGACTTCCAGTTTTTGCTGGTGTTGCACACCGTCTTGGTCCGCGTGGCCTTGGGTTGGTTCCTCTTCTCCTTGGGGGTGCTCCTAAGCCTCTTGGTTGTGTTCCTCTTCGTACCTAATAAGACATAGCATATCTTGGTGAGGTAGCAACAATGTTCCATTCGTATCCATATGCAAACTAAGTAGGAAAGAGTTCACCTCGGTTTCCAAAGCACGTGTTCTCGCTCTTGTCATAGGTCCACGTGGGGCTTGATGTGTCGGTGTAGAGTCCATGGGGATGATGGAAGGATGCTCCGCATCAATGCTCATCCTAGCAATAACAATGATGTAGAGATTGAACCTGCAGTTGATCTTGATAACCCACAATCAAAGAATCAACATTATGATAAGAGAGACTTCGTTGCTAGGAAGCACGGTAAAGAAGGAGAACCATGGGTTCAGAAACCCATGCCTTTTCCTCCTAAACCATCCAAGAAAAAGGATGATGAGGATTTTGAGCGCTTTGCTGAAATAATTAGACCTATCTTTTTGCGTATGCGTTTGACTGATATGCTTAAAATGAATCCTTATGCTAAGTATATGAAATATATTGTTACAAATAAAAGAAAGATACCGGAAGCTGAAATTTCCACAATGCTTGCCAATTATACTTTTAAAGGTGGAATACCAAAGAAACTAGGAGATCGAGGAGTACCAACTATACCATGCTCCATTAAAAGAAACTATGTTAAAACTACTTTATGTGATCTTGGGGCCGGCATTAGTGTTATGCCTCTCTGTTTATATCGTAGACTTGATTTTAATAAGTTGACACCTACTGAAATATCTTTGCAAATGGCTGATAAATCAACTGCTATACCTGTCGGTATTTGTGAGGATGTTCCTGTTGTGGTTGCAAACGTTACTATTTTAACGGACTTTGTTATTCTTGATATTTCTGAGGATGACAGTATGTTCATTATTCCTGGTAGACCCTTTTTGAATACTGCAGGGGCTGTTGTTGATTGCAACAAAGGCAATGTCACTTTTCATGTTAATGGTAATGAGCATAAGGTACACTTTCTGAGGAAACAACCTCAAGTCAACAGTATCAATTCTAGGAAAATTTTCAACAATAACTATTGGAGGTTTTGAATTTCTCTTCCTACTGTCAAGAAGAAATGTGATATTCTTATTGTTGGAGACATGCATACCCCCGTTGAGGTAACTTATTGTTATTCGAAAATTCCCCAGTTTCATGTTATTCAGAAAGAGTTTGTTAACAAGACTTGATCAACCTTGTTTGTGGATTCCTTTGGATGAGCATGAGATGGATGAAGTTAGAAAGCACAACTCTTTGTACCCTCCTTTTACTTTCTATTATTTAGATTAAATAAAGCAAAAATAGTATTTTCTGTCTATTTTCTGAATTATCCTTGCAATAAAAAACCCCAAAAATAAAAGTTCTCCAAATGTCCTGAAAATGATATATGATTTTTTGTAGAATATTTAAGAATTATTGGCACTGAGAACACACCTGGGGGCCACACCACCTGGCCACGAGGGTCCAGGGCGCGCCCACCCCCCTGGCGCGTGCCCCCTGCCTCGTGGACCCCACATGGGCCCCCTCCACTTATTCTAGCACCCACACACTTCGTCTTCCTCCCGAAAAAATCATCCCACAGCTAAAACCCGAGTTCTAGCTCATCTTGCTGCCATTTTTGATCTCCTAGCTCAAAGCTTCATTCACAAAACTGCTTTGGGGGATTGTTCATCGGTATGTGACTCCTCCAATGGTCCAATTAGTTTTTGTTCTAGTGCTTTATTTATTGCAAATTTTTGCTGCTTAGGTGACCCTGCTCTTAAGCTTGCATGTCAAACTTATGTGGTCAAAAGTAGTTTTAATGCATGATATGGCCTCTAGGCACTTGTAGGGGTAGTTGCTATCAATCTTGTTGAGTTTGGTTCATTTTTATTTTGAGTCACTAAAAATTTCAGAAATTTTCAGAGGAAGAAAATGTTGAAGATATTATTGAGAGGCTCCTCGAGCCGAAGCTCGAAGGATAAGCAGAATGAGGAGAATAAAAAGACCAAATATAATCTTCCTCGCACTGCGGAGGTTCGGCCGTGCGAATGGCCATGTGAAGAGTTCTTGAGAGCAACCGGGATTTACGATGACTTTTATTATTTGGCTGAGAATGCAGGCCTCACCGACTTCCTCCACGACCAGCGTGAACAGTATCTTCTACTCACTAATATTTTCGTGCAAAATTTTTATTTCCATGCTAAGAAATCACCACCTTCAGTGGATTTTCACTTATATGATGAGGTTAAGGAGATGTCACTTCTTGATTTTTGTCGGGTCTGCAAGATCCCCTTTGAGGGCAGCATCGAGGAACCACATCATAGCGATGTGGATGGGTTTATTGATAGAATTGCTGTAGGAGAAACTAGGAAAATTTCAGATGCAAGAATTACGAGTATACATTTTCCTGTTCTTCGTTACTATGCGATATTTGCTAGTAGATTCTTAATTGGTCGCGGGAACAGTGGAAATCTTAGTGCTCCTGATATTGTCATTTTGCGCCATGATTTGTTTCGTGATACCACTTTCAGCTTAGGTGCCATCACTGTTGCAAAAGGCAGTGCCTAGGAGGCGCTTAGGCACGCCTAGGCGCTAGGCAATGGACAAACGCCTCGCCTAGGGCATAAATGGTAGTCTAGGAAGTGCATGCAACAAATTGTTTACCCAAGCCAGAAATCATGTCATATTGCACTAAAATGCCAAACATCACATATTCAAATGGTAGTAGATGGTAGTTAACTTATTTATCTGCCATAAATTAACATCAGTGCACATATAATAACCACAAATATACCCTGATACCAGAATCTATATTACTGCCTAGGCTGCGCCTAGGACGCTTAAACACCGCCTAGGCACTAGGCGAAGGCCAACCGCCTCGCTTACGCCTACCGCTTTTTCCAACCTTGGGTTCCATTGTTGCTAAACAATTAAATCTGAACCGAACAAAGGGCCCCATCTTCGGAGGTATCTTTGCTTCATGCCTTACTGAATACTTTGGGATACCTAATAGGCATTATGAGAAAGAGGAAAAGTTGCCGCCCCTATTTTTCTAGATTATAAGAGTATGGTAGCACATGATTTTATTTTTAAAGATAAGAAGAAGATGCTTAAGTATAAATTGATATTTATGCATACTGGAGGCTGATACAAGCCCCAGAGCCTGAGCCGGAGCCACCATTTGATCCTTATCATCAGTCTGTCTATCAGTGGGATCCAGAGGAGATCGCCAACCAGTGGCACCCTGAGGACCCTCCTCAGTACACCGGAGAGAGTAGCTTCGATCTGTGGCTATAGTCCAACTTAGGCCAAAGCCTAAGCTTGGGGGAGTATGTATCTCTTGCCGACATTACATTCATGTTCACACACTCATTCTAAGTTGTCGGTGCTCATACTTTTTCATTGTACTATCCATGCTAGTTTATTTTCTTTTCTAAGCCTTCTTCGTGTGTGTATGAAAAACCTTAATAAAAACCAAAAAAACTAGTTGTAGCTTTTAGCTAGTTTACTTTCCATGCTTGTAGTAGTAGTAATTAAAAGGAAACCCCAAAAGATTTCTCGTTCTTCTTTTTCTTGTTGGGAGCTTTCCCGTGTAAATAATTTTGTTTCTTTTCTTTTCTTTGGGGGTCGAGAGGAGAAGACCATGATGAAAATCCTGAGTGTCTCTCATATGCATTATTGTTGATCTAACCAAGAGCCCATATTACCTTGTCTTCTCCCTTGTATTAAATGCTTGCAGATTCCAGCTTAGTCCAATGCACATGCACTATTATTATTATCCACACCGTTCGGTCGTGCAAGTGAAAGGCAATAATGACGATATTTGATGGACTGACTGAGATGAGAAAAGCTGGTATTGTTGGAAATATGCCCTAGAGGCAATAATAAAATGGTTATTATTATATTTCTTTATTCATGATAATTGTCTATTGTTCATGCTATAATTGTGTTATCCGGAAATCATAATACATGTGTGAATACATAGACCACAACATGTCCCTAGTGAGCCTCTAGTTGACTAGCTCATTGATCAAAAGATAGTCATGGTTTCCTGACTATGGACATTGGATGTCATTGATAACGGGATCACATCATTAGGAGAATGATGTGATGGACACGACCCAATCCTAAGCATAGCTCAAAGATCGTGTAGTTCGTTTGCTGTAGCTTTTTCGAATGTCAAGTATCATTTCCTTAGACCATGAGATTGTGCAACTCCCGGATACCGTAGGAGTACTTTGGGTGTGCCAAACGTCACAACGTAACTGGGTGCTATAAAGGTACACTACAGGTATCTCCGAAAGTGTCTGTTGGGTTGGCACGAATCGAGACTGGGATTTGTCACTCCGTATGACGGAGAGCTATCTCTGGGCCCACTCGGTAATGCATCATCATAATGAGCTCAATGTGACCAAGTGGTTGATCACGGGATCATGCATTACGGCACGAGTAAAGTGACTTGCCGATAACGAGATTGAATGAGGTATTGGGATATCGACGATCGAGTCTCGGGCAAGTAACGTACCGATTGACAAAGGGAATTGTATACGGATTGATTGAATCCTCGACATCGTTGTTCATCCGATGAGATCATCGTGGAGCATGTGGGAGCCAACATGGGTATCCAGATCCCGCTGTTGGTTATTGACTGGAGAGGCGTCTCGGTCATGTCTGCATGTCTCCCGAACCCGTAGGGTCTACACACTTAAGGTTCGGTGACGCTAGGGTTGTAGAGATATTAGTATGCAGTAACCCAAAAATTGTTCGGAGTCCCAGATGAGATCCCGGATGATAGAGGCAAAGGTGTCCCGATGTTTCGATGAGATGGTGGCTATCGTTTTCTGTGGGAGTCGACCTTGACGATCCGACCACGAACGTGCGAGACGTCGCGCCTTAGCAATCGCTAAACCAACTTCCGAGGGGTTATTGACCACGCCGGAGCACGATCAACCTGACCACGAGGGCCTGTTTCCTGCGAGCAAACGAAGAACAAGCAAGAAACTGAGATTGCAATCTGGATATTGCGAATATAAGATGAAAGCTTTATTGATCAAGGTGGGGTTCTGTGACGTCTTGGTCTGGTCGTTGGACACAAACGAAGTACGCGAAGTTGCAGCTATGGCGAACTTTTAATCTAAACAAAACCCAAGTCTAAACGACGCCCTAAGGGCTGTATATATGGAGGAAGAGAGGGGAATTTCGTGGCCCTTGAGGGTGGGGTCCGAAACCAACCCTAACTCTTGTTTCCCCACACATACGGACTCTAAAAATAGCCTATACTTAAGTATTTCGAAATTACATGGGCCTGGCCCATTAATAAGGTGACGCAGCACCTAGAATAGCCTATGGACGAATATTATGAAGTGGCATCTTGTATATTTCGTCCAAGGCTTCATGCACTCCTTATGGCGGCTTCAAAGTCCTGAAATCATCACTTGTAACTCCGTTCCTGATCCCCTTGCGCATGCCATCAACTCCATTCGTGTTCTTGCTCCAATGTTC